>NC_057801.1:269354844-269537352 GCF_018294505.1 Triticum aestivum
GCTGCTGTACTTAGCAGCAACCAACCAAGTGGTTAGTGCAGCCTTGGTGGCACAGCGGGAAGTGGATGATACATCTCCAACATATCTATAATTTATGAAGCATTCATGCTATATTATTATGTGTTTTGAATGATTACGGGCTTTATTATACACTTTTATATTACTTTTGGTACTAACCTATTAACCGGAGGCCCAGCCCATATTGTTGTTTTATTGCCTGTTTCAGTATTTCGAAGAAAAGGAATATCAAACGGAGTCCAAACGGAATGAAACCTTCGGCAGCGTGATTTTTGGAACGAACGTGACCTAGGAAACTTGGAGTGCAAGCCGGGGAAGCGTTGAGGAAGCCACGAGATAGGGGGGCACGTCTACCCCCCTGGGCGCGCCCTCCACTCTCGTGGGCCCCTCGAGGCTCCCCCGACCGATTTCTTTCGCCTATATAAGTCCACATACCCTAAAACCATTGAATATGAAGATAGATCGGGAGTTCCGCCGCCGCAAGCCTCTGTAGCCACCAAAAACCTCTTGGGAGGCCGTTCCGGCACCCTGCCGGAGGGGAACCCATCACCGGTGGCCATCTTCATCATCCCGGCGCTCTCCATGACGAGGAGGGAGTAGTTCACCCTCGGGGTTGAGGGTATGTACCAGTAGCTATGTGTTTGATCTCTCTCACTCTCGTGTTCTCTCTATGGCACGATCTTGATGTATCGCGAGCTTTGCTATTATAGTTGGATCTTATGATGTTTCTCCCGCTCTACTCTCTTGTGATGAATTGAGTTTTCCCTTTGAAGTTATCTTGTCGGATTGAGTCTTTAAGGATTTGAGAACACTGTATGTATGTCTTGCCGTGCTTATCTGTGGTGACAATGGGATATTCACGTGATCCACTTGATGTATGTTTTGGTGATCAACTTGTGGGTTCCGCCCATGAACCTACGCATAGGGGTTGGCACACATTTTCGTCTTGACTCTCCGGTAGAAACTTTGGGGCACTCTTTTAGTACTTTGTGTTGGTTGAATAGATGAATCTGAGATTGTGTGATGCATATCGTATAATCATGCCCACGGATACTTGAGGTGACAATGGAGTATCTATGTGACATTAGGGTTTTGGTTGATTTGTGTCTTAAGGTGTTATTCTAGTATGAACTCTATGATAGATTGAACGGAAAGAATAGCTTCGTGTTATTTTACTACGGACTCTTGAATAGATAGAGCAGAAAGGATAACTTTGAGGTGGTTTCATACCCTACCATAATCTCTTCGTTTGTTCTCCGCTATTAGTGGCTTTGGAGTGACTCTTTGTTGCATGTTGAGGATTGTTATATGATCTATCTATGTTGTTATTGTTGAGAGAACTTGCACTAGTGAAAGTATGAACCCTATGCCTTGTTTCCTATCATTGCAATACCATTTACGCTCACTTCTATCATTAGTTACCTTGCTGTTTTTATATTTTCAGATTACAAAAACCTATATCTACCATCCATATTGCACTTGTATCACCATCTCTTCGCCGAACTAGTGCACATATACAATTTACCATTGTATTGGGTGTGTTGGGGACACAAGAGACTCTTTGTTATTTGGTTGCAAGGTTGCTTGAGAGAGACCATCTTCATCCTACGCCTCCCACGGATTGATAAACCTTAGGTCATCCACTTGAGGGAAATTTGCTACTGTCCTACAAACCTCTGCACTTGGAGGCCCAACAACATCTACAAAAAGAAGGATGTGTAGTAGACATTAAGCTCTTTTCTGGCGCCGTTGCCGGGGAGGTGAGTGCTTGAAGGTATATCTTTAGATCTTGCAATCGAATCTTTTGTTTCTTGTTTTATCACTAGTTTAGTTTATAAAAGAAAACTAAAAAATGAAATTGAGTTTGTCTCATACGCTTCATCTTTTTAATATCTTTCGTAAGTATGATGAAAAGGAAATTGTGCTCAAGTGCTAGAAGAAGAATGCATCAAAATGCTTGGTACTAAATCTTTTAATGATAAGCATGATTGCAATGTTGTTAGTATGAATACCTTGAATATCCATGATGCTAATGATATGCAAAGGCACAAGCTTGGGGAAGCTATGTTTGATGAAGATGATATTTTTCGTCCCCCAAGTTTTGATGAGCAAATTTATTATGATGATAGCATGCTCTTACCTATGATGATTATATTGATGAAAGTGGGTTTGGAAGAGTGTCAACTTTAGGAAGTAGTGATCCTACTATTTTGGAGGATGTTGAATCTTGTTGGATGAATATGAAAGTGGATTTGGAAGAGTGTCAACTTTATTTAGTGATGATTCCACTATCTTGGAAGAGGTTTCAATCGATTATGATGAGAACAAAGTTGCTACTTATGATGATTATTGTGATGAAACTTATGCTATAAAAAGTAGTGATGATTATATTTATAAAACTTGTCATGATTATGACTACCCTTTTTCTGAACATTACTCTTTTAATGTGGAAACAATTTTTAGTATTTAGGTCTCTTATGATACTCCCACTATTCCGAATAAGACGAATTTTGCTTATGTGGAGAGTAGTAAATTTTCTATGCAAGTAGATAATGGAAAGAATGCTTTAGGTGCTCGTTATATTCTTGAATTCATTCATGATGCTACTGAAAATTATTATGAGGGAGGAACATATGCTTGTAGGAATTGCAATATTATCAAGTTTTCTCTCTATGTGCTTAAAGTTTTAAAGTCATGCTTGTTTTGCCTTCCTATGCTAGTTGATTATTGTTCCCATAAGTTGTTTTCTCACAAAATACCTATGCATAGGAAGTGGGTTAGACTTAAATGTGCTAGTCATATGCTTCACGATGCTCCCGTTATGTTTCAATTCTTATCTTTTGTGTGAGCATCATTGTCATCATCATGCCTAGCTAGAAAGGCATTAAAGAAAAGCGCTTGTTGGGAGACAACCCAATATTTATGCTTACTATTTTTGTATGTCCACATGATTATACTACTTTAGTAATCATGTTTTATAGCTTTTGTTTCAATAAAGTGCCAAGTAAGACCTTTAGGATAGCTTACGGTGATAGTTGTGTTGATCCTGCTAAAAATCAGAAACTTTTGCACCCAGTAAATTAGTTTTGATAATTCGCAGAAACGTGATTCTGATATGATTCTTTTTGATTTGGATTATTACACAAATTTCATAGGACTTCCTAATTTGGTAGGATTTTGGGAGTTCCATAAGTATACTCTTGATACAGATTACTACAGACTGTTCTGTTTTTGATAGATTCTGTTTTCATTGTATTGTTTGCTTATTTTGATGAATCTATGAGTAGTATCGGAGGGTATGAACCATAGATAAGTTGGAATACATTAGATATTACACCAATATGAATTTAAAATGAGTTCGTTACAGTACCTAAGTGGTGGTTTTATTTTCTTATACTAACGGAGCTTACGAGTTTTCTGTTGAGTTTTGTGTTGTGAAGTTTTCAAGTTTTGGGTAAAGATTCGATGGACTATGGAATAAGAAGTGGCAAGATCCTAAGCTTGGGGATTACCAAGGCACCCCAAGTTAATATTCAAGGACAACCAAGATCCTAAGCTTGCGGATGCCCCGGAAGGCATCCCCTCTTTCGTCTTCGTTCATCGGTAACTTTACTTTGAGCTATATTTTTAATCTCCACATGATATGTGTTTTGCTTGGAGCATCCTTTTCTTTTGTTATTATTTGCTTTCTGTTATTTAGAATAATGTTTTGCATCTTTATTTTCAATAAAAATGTCAAGGATAGCCTTTACCATGCTTATTTTGCTAGTATACATGTTGTTGTTTGAAAACAGAAAGTTTACCGCTGTTGCAAAATTTCCCTAGAAAATTCAGAGAATGGTATAATGTTGAAACTTTTTGCATATTGGGCTCTGATAAATCTTCTACAGCTTAGTATTTTTATTATAATTTTTGGAGTTAGGTAAGTATGATGAATCTTGCATTCTTTACAGACTATACTGTTTTGACAGATTGCTGTTATGTTTGCATATGTTTGCTTGTTTAATGATTCTATTTGAGGATAGGAGTATTAAATATGCGGAGGCACTTAGTATGAAATAATTTTAGTGATTTGTTACAGTAGAAAATTATAAGGTTTTGCATTGGTTTATACTAACCTATCTCACGAGTTCTTGTTGAGTTTGGTGTGGATGAAGCTTTTGATAAAAAGAGGAACCATGATATGAGAGGAATTAAGGAGACACAAAAGTTCATGCTTGGGGATGACCAAGGTACCCCAAGATAATATTTCAAGAAGTCTCAAGCACCTAAGCTTGGGGATGCCCCGATAGGCATCCCACCTTTCTTCTTCAACCAATATCGGTTAGTATCGGTTGAGCCTAAGTTTTTGCTTCTTCACATGAGTTGTGCTATCCTTGCAATGTCATTTTATTTTGTTTTGTTTGCTGTTTGAATAAAATACCAAGATCTGAAATTCTTAAATGAGAGAGAGTCTTCACATAGTTACACAATTATTTAGCTACTCATTGATCTTCACTTATATCTTTTTTGGAGTAGTTTTCATTTACTCGTGTGTTTCACTTATATCCTATGAGTAAATGGTTGAATGAGTTGATTGTCATAAATCTGAAATTATATATGTTTCATTTTCTTATCCCATGGGGAGTAATGACTTCACATCTAAGAAGTAAAGGTTGTAAATTTATTGAAGGTTAGCAAGCATTGTATTGGTCATTTGAACAATTCATGAAAGAATATTGAAGGAAGAGAGATTCCACATATAAATATACCATCTTAGACATCTTATATAATTGTGAGCACTCATTAAGTATGACATGCTAAAGAGTTGATGTTGGACAAGGAAGACAACGTAATGGGTTATGTTTTCTCACATATCTGTTAAAGTATATTGTCATGGATCATTCACACATGTTGAGCTTGCCTTTCCCCCTCATGCTAGCCAAATTCCTTGCACCAAGTAGAGATACTACTTGTGCTTCTAAATATCCTTAAACCCAGTTTTGCCATGAGAGTCCACCATACCAACCTATGGATTGAGTAAGATCCTTCAAGTAAGTTGTCATCGGTGCAAGCAATAAAAATTGTGCTCTAAATATGTATGATTTATTAGTGTGAAGAAAATAAGCTTTAGACGATCTTGTTATGGAAGCGATAAAAGCGACGGAGTGCATAATAAAGGTCCATATACAAGTGGCCATATAAAGTGACGTTCTTTCGCATTAAGATTTTGTGCATCCAACCCTAAAAGCGCATGACAACCTCTGCTTCCCTTTGCGAAGGGCCTATCTTTTACTTTATGTCTTTTACTTTATGCAAGAGTCAAGGTGATCTTCACCTTTCCCTTTTTCATTTTATCCTTTGGCAAGCACCTCGTGTTGGAAAGATCCTGATATATATCCAATTGGATGTAAGTTAGCATGAACTATTATTGTTGACATCACCCAAAGGTGAATACGTTGGGAGGCAACACTATAAGCCCCTATCTTTCTTAGTGTCCGATTAAAACTCTATAACCATTAGTATTGCGTGAGTGTTAGCAATCATGAAAGACTATATGATAGTTGAGTATGTGGAGTTTGCTAATCAAAGCTCTAACATAGACCCTTCCTGAAAATAAGATGAATTGTAATTGTTTGATGACTGAGAATGAAGTTTGCTAGTTTTCAACAAAGTTTATGGTCTATGCTTTAACATGTGAATTGCTTGTTGCTTGTTCATGAGAAGTTTTATGAGATGAACTACTGTTATGACATATAATCATGCTAGAAAAGGTGATTGAAATTATCATTGATCAAACTTGTGCACCTTCTAGCATTCACACTTCATAAATTCTTTCTTTTATCATTTACCAACTCGAGGACGAGCAGGAATTAAGCTTGGGGATGCTGATACGTCTCCAACATATCTATAATTTATGAAGCATTCATGCTATTTTATTATCTATTTTGAATGATTACGGGATTTATTATACACTTTTATATTACTTTTGGGACTAACCTATTAATTGGAGGCCAACCCATATTGCTGTTTTATTGCCTGTTTTAGTATTTCGAAGAAAAGGAATATCAAATGGAGTCCAAACAGAATGAATCCTTCGGGAGCATGATTTTTTGAAAGGATATGATCCGGGAGACTTGGAGTTCAAGCCAGGGAAGGATTGAGGAAGCCAAGAGATAGCACGGCACGCCCACCCCCTGGGCGCGCCCCCTGTCTCCTGGGCCCCTCGAGGCTCCCCCGACCGACTTCTTTCGCCTATATAAGTCCAGTACCCTAAAAACATCAAAGACGAAGATAGATCGGGAGTTCCGCCGCCGCAAGCCTCTGTAGCCACCAAAAACCTCTTGGGAGCCCGTTCCGGCACCCTGCCGGAAGGGGAATGCATCACCGGTGGCCATCTTCATCATCCCGGCGCTATCCATGACGAGGATGGAGTAGTTCACCCTCGGGGATGAGGGTATGTACCAGTAGCTATGTCTTTGATCTCTCTCTCTCTCTCTCTCGTGTTCTCTCTATGGCACGATCTTGATGTATCCTATGATGTTTCTCCCCCTCTACTCTCTTGTGATGAATTGCGTTTTCCTCTTGAAATTATCTTATCGGATTGAGTCTTTAATGATTTGAGAACACTTGATGTATGTCTTGCCGTGTTTATCTGTGGTGACAATGGGATATCACGTGCCACTTGATGTATGTTTTGGTGATCAACTTGCGGGTTCCGCCCATGAACCTATGCATAGGGTTTGGCACATGTTTTCATCTTGACTCTCCGGTAGAAACTTTGGGGCACGCTTTGAAGTACTTTTGTGTTGGTTGAATAGATGAATCTGAGAATGTGTGATGCATATCGTATAATCATGCCCACGGGTACTTGAGGTGACAATGGAGTATCTAGGTGACATTAGGGTTTTGGTTGATTTGTGTCTTAAGGTGTTATTCTTGTACGAACTCTTGAATAGATTGATCCGAAATAATAACTTTAAGTGGTTTCATACCCTACCATAATCTCTTCGTTTGTTCTCCGCTATTAGTGGCTTTGGAGTGACTCTTTGTTGCATGTTGAGGGATTGTTATATGATCTATCTATGTTATTATTGTTGAGAGAACTTGCAATAGTGAAAGTTTGAACCTTAGGCCTTGTCTCCTACCATTGCAATACCGTTTGTGCTCACTTTTATTATTAGTTACCTTGCTGTTTTTATATTTTCAGATTACAAAAACCTATATCTACCATCCATATTGCACTTGTATCACCATCTCTTCGCCGAACTAGTGCACCTATACAAGTTACCATTGTATTGGGTGTGTTGGGGACACAAGAGACTCTTTGTTATTTGGTTGCAGGGTTGCTTGAGAGAGACCATCTTCATCCTACGCCTCCCAGGATTGATAAACCTTAGGTCATCCACTTGAGGGAAATTTGCTACTGTCCTACAAACCTGTGCACTTGCAGGCCCAACAACGTCTACAAGAAGAAGGTTGTGTAGTAGACATCAGTGGACGAGGCAGAGAGTGAGCAAGGTCCGGCAGAGTCAGATAAAGGTCAGGACAGAAGTGAGCACGGCAGCAATGACGGCCCCAAGGACACGGCAAGGAAGAAAGTGGTGCAGCACCCAGTGTACTTCGTCAGTTCCCTATTACAGGGTGTCGGCGTTCTGGGAACGGGGGTCCCCAGACTTGCCTGCCTGCGGCCTGTGGCGTGGCTCGAGTGGTGGCCCAGTACGGCCCATCTTCATCAGCGCAAACTCAAGACCCTCGCGAGGGGCCAAGCCTCATGGGGCAGACGACGCAAGGCTTCCTGAGGAGCGGCCTCGCCAGGCAGCCTCGCGAGGAGGCGGAGAGATCAAGGCATGGGTACCTCGCGAGGAGCTCGTGACGCAAGCCGTGACGATTGAGACCAGGCGGGCGCCAGCTTGCGCAGTGTCCTTGTTTCCTCTTTGGTGCAAAGGGGGCAAGCACAAACGTGGAGTACCGAGGCAACAGGCATAGGTTACCATTCCAGTGCAACGAGACCAAGACCAGCAGAGCAGCAGGATGGAGGTCACCGTGGAGCCCAAGACGCCGTCATCACCAGTGCCTTTGGCAGCCGAAGACCAACTTTAGTCAGGATAACTTGTACCAGATGTTCCCCTTCAAAATGGACGTTGTTGGTGCCCTTCCCGCTCAATATTTGGGAAGAGGACCAGGGCCTCTATAAATAGGGCTAGTCACCACAGTAGAAGCAATCCAGAATATCATCTAGAGACGGGCAAATCCACCCCAAGTAAAACACCGCATCAGCTCAAGAACACCTCTCGTGAGGCAGTTCTTCCTTTGTACTGTTCATCATCAGCCCATGAGGCAATCCACCACACCACACACTAGAGTAGGGTATTACACCACAACGGTGGCCCGAACCAGTATAAATCTTGTGTCCCTCGTGTTGTTCATCATTTAGCTTAGATTCTCGCGAGGCGATCAGATGTGGATTGGTAGGGGGAAGATCTTTGCGCGCACCCCAGAATTCGAACCTTAAGGGTCTGCCGGAACCCAACATCCGACATTTGGCGTGCCAGGTAGGGGTGCGCCAGAATCTTTCTTCCGTTGTTCCGCGTTCGATCACCCGTCATGTCCATGGCTGACGCTCGCCGGGCTCGCGCCGAGCATCGGGCTGCTCTCGCCGCCCGCGTCGCCCACACGGCTCCCATCGGCGGGTGTCCCCGTTGTTCCCCATCGCCTGCTGCCAACGCCGCCACCTGCCCTGCGGGGAACGAGCTGCAGGCCTCGTTGCTGCATCCTTCGGTGCGGTGGGAAGGCCGCACCTCCACCCCATCTCTGACTCCAGCTGGTTCGTCATCCCATGCCCGTCGCGCCCCCACGGACGCGCATGCCGCGTTGCTCCTGGCGCGTGAGATCCTACACTACCATCCCGTCGACGAGCTCTACGAGAAGTGGCTCGCTCGCATCACCGAGCTCGTAAGCGCCACAGGGGGCTCCCCTGCGCCATCCCTCTCGCTACCTCACCCTCTGTCCTACGCGGGTGGTGCAGTCTAGGAGGTGCCTCCGCCACCTCCTCCCCAAGAAGGCGCCCTGGCTCCAAGGCGCGCGGCCCCAGGGCGAGATCCACCGCGTCCAGCACCCGCACGACAAGAAAGGAGCTTCCAAGAAATCCCTCGTCCCCAAGAAGGTTCTCGCGTGCTCCCGGAGCAACCAATGGCTGGCTGGCGATCGTAATGGCAGTCCTTATTTTCCTCGCGTTGATGTACAGGATCCACCTAAGGGATAGCGTGGGGGGCGTCATGAGCTCTCTCTCTCTCCCGTGCGATCTGCTCATGCGTTAAAAGGGGGGCGCCTGAGCGTCACGACTCAGGGGCTCTTACTGGCTCAGCCCTCACCCCCTGGCCTTGACCCACAGCATCGTGACCTGTCATACCAGCGGCGGCTGAGCTCGCTCGAGAGCCAGGACCTAAGGATGTAGAGCATGAAGGAAAGTGCGGGGAAGAGGGGAGAAGCTCGCGAGGACCTGACCCAGCGACACCCCAGCTGCCGGCGCGCAGGCCCGACACCTCGCCAAAAGAACAACTCCAAGCCCACAAGATAAGTCACGCCCCTGGAAAAGCTAAATCAACGCGACGCTAAATCCTTGCCTAGTGCGGCTTTGTCACGGTGACGTTGCCTCCCTTTCTTGCTAGCGGAGGCTGCTTGAGCACTAAAGGGGACCTCCTAAGCATCGTGACTCGGGGGCTCTTACTGTACCTTGGGCCACTCACCTCCTGGGCTTGACCACGGCATCGCGACCTAGCATACCAGCGACGGCTGAAGCCTGCCTGGGGACCGGGACCTGTCAGCGTAGAGCACCAAGCCCTCGTGAGGATAGAAAGGGGGAGCCTAGCCGAGACAGGACAATCATCTCGCATCGCTCCATAATAAGCATAATATTCGCAAAAGACATGGCAGACGCTTTAGATACCCCTGCGGGGTGTTTCTTTGATTCCTCGCAGGGAACAAAAGGTGCCAATCCTAAGGAACGCTAACTACGCGCCCCTCCATAGGAGACGCCATCATCAACAGTGGGCTGCCAAGCACCGGTGCCAACCCCATCCAGATTAGCGGCGTCGACGGCCCGATGCAGCTGCCCTGCTCTGAGTGGAACTCGGAAATTTTGTTCTCCATCTTACTCAGCCCTCCGTATCCCCAGCAACAATGGCTCGGAAGAGGAGAAAGATGGACTCCGGTAAGCCTCTCCCTGTAGAGCCTTGTGCTCCTGGCAGGGACCCTGCCAGAAACTCACAACTTGCCGGCTCGCACCCTCCTGCCGGGACCACGGTCCACGCAGGCGAGGAGTGTGCCCCTGCAGTTGAGGAGGTGCCGCTAGTCCTCGTTGCCGAGCCTTAGGCTCCAACTTGGCAAGGCACATAGTCCACTTTCTCCAAACTGGAGAACTCCCCAGTGACCAAGATGAGGCTGAAAGAGTAGCCCGGAGGGCCAGTATGTACCAGTTTGTCGATGACACTCTGTACAGAAGGAAGCCCAACAGTGTGAAATTGAAGTGCATCTGCCGGGAAGAAGGAAAGGAACTGTTGGCTGAGATACACACAGGCATGTGCGGCTCCCACATTGGATCAAGGGCATTAGTTTGGAAAGCATTCCATCAAGGGTTTTATTGGCCCACAACCCTCCAAGATGAGGTCGAACTAGTCACGAAATGTGAAGCCTGCCAGTTCCATTCCAAGAATATCCATCTGCCTACCCAAGCTCTTCAGACAATCCCTTTATCATGGCCATTTTCGGTCTGGGGGCTTGATATCCTTGGCCCTTTCCCCCGAGAAATCGGGGGCTTTGAATTCTTGTTCGTTGCCATCGACAAGTTTACGAAGTGGCCGGAAGTGACTCCCGTGAGAAAGGTGACTACTCAATCAGCTATCAAGTTCTTGAAAGAACTAGTGTGTCGTTTTGGAGTTCCGGCAAGGATCATCACCGACAACGGCACCCAGTTCACGAGTCGCGCCTTCATGCAATATGTTCGCACCCTCGAAGGCAAGGTCTCATTTTCCCCTGTCGCCCATCCCAGGAGCAATAGGCAAGCTAAGAGGGCGAACGCTGAAGTGCTGCGGGGACTCAAAGCAAGAACTTTTGATACGCTGCGGAAGCACGATAGGTGGTGGATCGATGAGCTACCGGTAGTCCTTTGGTCCCTCAGAATGACACCAAATCAAGCTACCGGGCAGACTCCCTTTTCCCTGATCTACTAGGAAGAAGCAGTTATCCCCATGGAACTCATTTATGGGTCGCCTCGAGTGCTTGCCTATGATGAAGTAGCGCAAGATCAGCACTGGCGTGACGACACTGTGCTACTCGAGGAGAACCATCTCTGGGCTGCTTCGCGTGTTGCATGCTATCAATAAGCCCTGCGCCGCTATCATAGCTGGAGGGTTCATGCCCGGTGTTTTGAGGAAGGCGACCTTGTCCTTAGGTGCGTTCAGTTGGTCAAGGGTACAAACAAGTTGACGCCAATGTGGAAGGCCCTTACTGGGTAGTACGAGTCACCAAACTTGGCGCAGTCCGTCTGGAGACCGGAGATGGCATTCAATTGCAAAACTCATGGAATATTGAGAATCTTCGCAAGTTTTACCCATAAGGCACGGCTGTCGGTCCTTTCTCGACAGCCACGCATTTGTACATGCCTTGCCTCAGCTGCATGTAACCCCTTGTACAAAGCCAGGGCGATGACCACCAGAGAAATAAACGAAGCGCTGGGGGGGCCTGACCAAGTTGCATGCATGCATGAGCATTCCAAGAGCATTTGCATATGAATTTTATGATCATCTGCATCTGCATATAGATAGGATCGCATCCTGCATCATTCTCATCTGCATAAAGTTGTAGGTTCTTGTCGTGAACTTGGCTTCTACAAGGAGATGAGAAGATGGACCAGCACTGCGATCCGCGACAAGCCAAACAGATAAGTTCTACCTCTTGTCCATAAGTGTTCTGTAAGCTAAAACTTGTGCATGAGAAAACTTCACCACTCTTCGAAGCCTGGGTGCTCCCACTTTTGGCTAGAACATTGCTTCAGCCTAGGTGGTCGCAGTGGCCTTTGCTGAGAGAGAGTTGGCGGGGAGCTGGTCCCTTCATTTTTTGCCCGGTAGACTCCGATCCCCAGCAACAAAATAAAAAAGGGTACTGGCAGGATAGCCTACCGGGGAAGACTCATTTATTTAACTAAAGAGGCATCCCACCTCTGCATGGACATACACATGCATGAGTTTGGCAAGGCTCATCTTTTTCATTAATATGTTGATCATAGAAGTACAAGCCTTGCAGAACGCATACATGGACTCGAGTGTACATTATTTGAATTAAAATTTGGCAAGTGCCTACAGATTTAAGATTGAAAAAAGATAAGTGCCCAGTGATCTCCTCTTTTTGTTTTCCCTCCTCCAGGCACTGCAGTGGAAGGAGGAAAAGACGAGAAAAGCTCTTGAGCGAGAACCCCTCATGGTCCCGTCGCAGCCTGCCCGGAGTGGCCAGATGAGACCGGGGCTGGCGAAGGTGTGGAGGAGAAGTGTAGGAGCAGGGCGGTGCTCCCCTGGTCGCCATCTCTAGAACCAGCGAGAAGCCCCGGCTTGAGCCCTAGCAGGGTCATCCGCTGAGGCTCAGCCGGAAGACCATTGGGGAAGGGGCGAAGGCACCAAGGGAACATCCCTCTCAAGCTATAGCCCAAAGAGGCTAGTGATGATGGTGCCGGGGAGGGAAGGGAAGGATGGAAGACGAGGCGGCAGGTCGCCGGTCGGAGGCGACGGCATCCATGCCATCGTACTCTGACCTAGCCCTCCACCACCCACTTCCTCCGTCTCGCCTTGTTTTCTCTTCATCACCACCACTCCCGAAGAGCGCTCGGACTCCAGCCCAGCATCCCTTCCGGAGAGACGACGAGCAACCAAGACGACCAGGGGGGCCGAGACGCACCGCACCCCACTGTGGCGGGCAGGAAGGCGCCCTCTTCATCGACATCAACCCCAGTTCCAAGGAGAAAAGAAGTACTAGGATTTCTAATGATCCCAAGCCCCTCACCTTGGATTTGGACAAGACCCACTCCCCGAGCGCCAGCACCATTGCTCACCATCATCAGCTTCAAGCTAAAGCCCGGGGACCTGCCTCGGGCTCTCCTTCCAGCATACTCAAGACAAGGCAAGGCGGAGGAGGAGAAGATTGTGTATGAACGCCCCCACTCCTTCCCCGCTCCTTTTATAGGCGAGCGGGGGACTGGGGGTGATTCGGTGATGGGTAACTGAGGGAGTCCTGGATTAGGGGTATCCGGATAGCCGGACTATATACTTTGGCCGGACTGTTGGACCACGAAGATACAAGACTCAAGTCTTCGTCCCATGTCTGGATGGGACTCTCCTTTGCGTGGAAGACAAGCTTGGCGATCCGGATATTAGATTTCCTTCTTTGTAACCGACTATGTGTAAACCCTAGCTCCCTATGGTGTCTATATAAATCGGAGGGTTTGGTCCTTAGGGGGACAATCATAATCATCATAGGCTAGCTTCTAGGGTTTAGCCTCTACGATCTCGTGGTAGATCAACTCTTGTAATACTCATATCATCAAGATCAATCAAGCAGGAAGTAGGGTTTTACCTCCATCGAGAGGGCCCGAACCTGGGTAAAACGTCGTGTCCCTTGCCTCCTATTACCATTAGCCTTAGACGCATAGATCGGGACCTCCTACCCAAGATCCGCCGGTTTTCACACCGACATTGGTGCTTTTGATACGTCTCCAACGTATCTATAATTTTTGATTGTTGCATGCTATTATATTACCCCTTTTGGATGTTTATG
This sequence comes from Triticum aestivum, assembly GCF_018294505.1. Lineage (NCBI taxonomy): Eukaryota > Viridiplantae > Streptophyta > Magnoliopsida > Poales > Poaceae > Triticum > Triticum aestivum. The sequence goes on from NC_057801.1 coordinate 269,368,666, forward strand.
GGCTTTATTTTACACATTTATATCATTTTTGAGACTAACCTACTAACCGGAGGCCCAGCCCATATTGTTGTTTTTTGCCTGTTTCAGTATTTCGAAGAAAAGGAATATCAAACGGAGTCCAAACGGAATGAAACCTTCGAGGGCGTGATTTTTGGAACGAACGTGATCCAGAGGACTTGGAGTGCAAGTCAAGAAGCTCCCAAGGCTCCCACGAGATAGGAGGGCGCCCCCCTATAGGGCGCGCCCCCTGTCTCATGGCCCCCTCGGGCGGCCACCGACGTACTTCTTCCTCCTATATATACCTACATACCCCGAAAACATCCAGGAGAAGGACGAAACACAATTTCCACCATCGTAACCTTTTGTATCCGCGAGATCTCATCTTGGAGCCTTCGCCGGCACTCTGCCGGAGGAGGAATCGACCACGGAGGGCTTCTAGATCAACATCCTTGCCCCTCCGATGAGTTGTGAGTAGTTTACCACAGACCTACGGGTCCATAGTTATTAGCTAGATGGCTTCTTCTCTCTTTTTGGATCTCAATACAATGTTCTCCCCCTCTCTTGTGGAGATCTATTCGATGTAAACTCTTTTTGCGGTGTGTTTGTCGAGATCCGATGAATTGTGGGTTTATGATCAAGTTTATCTATGAATAATATTTGAATCTTCTCTGAATTCTTTCATGTATGATTGAGTTATCTTTGCAAGTCTCTTCGAATTATCAGTTTGGTTTGGCATTCTAGATTGATCTTTCTTGCCATGGGAGAAGTGCTTAGCTTTGGGTTCAATCTTGCGGTGTCCTTACCCAGTGACAGAAAGGGTTGCAAGGCACATATTGTATTGTTGCCATCGAGGATAACAAGATGAGGTTTATATCATATTGCTTGAGTTTATCCCTCTACATCATGTCATCTTGCTTAATGTGTTGCTCTATTCTTATGAACTTAATACTCTAGATGCAGGCATTAGTCGCTCGATGTGTGGAGTAATAGTAGTAGATGCAGGCAGGAGTCGGTATACTTGTCACGGACGTGATGCCTATATACATGATCATGCCTAGATAACCTCATAACTATGCGCTTTTCTATCAATTGCTCGATAGTAATTTGTTCACCCACCGTAATACTTATGCTATCTTGAGAGAAGCCACTAGTGAAACCTATGGCCCCCGGGTCTATCTCTTATCATATTTGCTTCCAATTTACTTTTATTTGCATCTTTACTTTTTGCATCTATATTATGAAATACCAAAGATATATTTATCTTATCTTACTATCTTTATTAGATCTCACTTTCGCAAGTGGCCATGAAGGGATTGACAACCCCTTTATTGTGTTGGTAGCGAGTTCTTTGTTTGTTTGTGTAGGTGCGTGGGACTTTTGAGGAGCCTCCTACTGGATTGATACCTTGGTTCTCAAAAACTGAGGGAAATACTTATGCTACTATTGCTGCATCACCCTCTCCTCTTCGAGGAAAACCAACGCAAGCTCAAGATGTAGCAGCTTTCATTGAGAGTTCCTCTGTGTCGTCGCTGCAAGGCTCGATGGCTCCTTCAATCATCAACAACAATGTGGTCCAGAGTGAGACTTTTCTCCCCGAACAGATCTTCATGTTCGGCGGCTTTGCACTGCGGGCCAATTCGCTTGGCCATCTGGAGCAGATCGACAGCTACGCCCTGGCCATCAGGTCAGGTTCGGAAACTTGAACTACACGGCCGATATCCGTGGATACTTGATCTTCGACGGATTCGGGCCTGTGCCAGGAGCGCCGAACAGTCACGATGAGCACGGCTTAGACCTGCTGTCGGACAATACTCGGGATATCGCACCTGCAGGAGCTCCAGACCTAAATCCGGGGCAGATTGTGTCGTTCGGGGATGGGTGGATAGACCCCGCCTCTAAGGCCGTACACTCATTGACGGTAGAGCCGAACACAGACTTCACCCCCAAGGAAGCCTGTTCCTCCGGACCCCAGGACTTGTGTCTGGCCGTAGGTTCCAGACCGCACACCCCCGAGCCCGCCAAACCTGGTTGGGCTCCGGTAATGTAGTTCACCGCTATGGATATCTTCCAGCATTCACCCTTTGGCGACATGTTGAACTCGTTAAAGTCTCTCTCTTTGTTAAGAGACTCTTGGCCGAACTATGTCCGGCTCGAGTGGGAAGCAGGCGACGAGGGAATTTGTTGCCCACCCACCACCCACTTCATTGCCACGGTCGATGATTTGACCAACGTGCTTGACTTCGACTCCGAAGACATCGACGGTGTGGACGACGATGTAGGAGAAGAACAAGAACCACTGTCCATGGGGCGCTGGACAGCCACCTCCTCATATGATATATATATGGTGGGCACTCCAAGAGAAACCAATGGCGATGAGGCAAGTGAGGATAATCCCTTAAGGAAGAAAGCAAAGCATGGGTGTCATCGGCGCCGCTCCAAGCCCCGCCACAGCAATACCGGCACATGAGATGAAAACAATCCGGATGGTGCCGAAGATGAATACAACCCAGATCAGCCTGCCTTCGAGCAGGCCGAACAGGAAGACGGGCAAATCAGGCCAGACGAACAGGCGACGGACGAATACCCGGAGGAGGACAATTATATGCCCCCCTCCGAAGAAGAGATTAGCCTCGGCGACGACGAATTCGGCGTGCCTGAGGACCCCGTAGAGCAGGAGCGCTTCAAACGCCAGCTTATGGCCACTGCGAGGAGCCTGAAAAAGAAGTAGCAGCAGCTCCAAGCTGATCAAGATCTGCTCACAGATAGATGGACTGAAGTCCTGGCAGCCGAGGAATATGGACTCGAGCGCCACACCAAAGGTTATCCAAAGCACAAGTGGCTACCTCAACTTGAGGAGGATCCCATACTAACAGCACAGGACGAGGCTGACCGGCCACCTCGTGGCCGGGATAAAACGGCATATCAGCCCAAATACCAGCCTGCACCCCCACGCCAATAAACTACGGCCCGGGGCAATAGGCATGACCTACGAGACATACTGGAAAATAAGGCAGGACAGCCAAGATCGATCTACGGATCGCGGGGGCACACCACAACACTTGACGATGATCGTCACGCCGGATACACTATCCATAAGTCCGGCCGGGCCGAACATAACCAACCAGACTCATTCGAATTGCGTAGCAACATAGCCCGGCATAGAGGCGCCGCACACCCCCTCTGCTTCACTAACGAAGTAATGGATCACGAATTCCCAGAAGAGTTTAAGCCCATAAACATCGAATCATACGATGGCACAACGGACCCCGCAGTATGGATCGAAGATTTCCTTCTCCACATTCACATGGCCTGCGGTGACGATCTACACGCCATCAAGTATCTTCCCCTTAAACTCAAAGGACCGGCCCAACACATGCTAAATAGCCTACCAGCAAATTCCATCGGCAGCTGGGAAAACCTGGAGGACGCGTTCCTCGACAACTTCCAGGGCACGTACGTGCGACCACCGGATGCTGATGACTTGAGTCACATTACCCAACAGCCCGGAGAGTCAGCCAGGAAATTCTGGACTCGGTTCCTAACCAAAAAGAACCAAATTGTCGACTGTCCGGATGCCGAAGCCCTGGCGGCCTTTAAGCATAATATCCATGACGAGTGGCTCGCCCGACACCTCGGCCAGGAAAAACCAAAGTCCATGGCGGCCCTCACGACACTCATGGCCCGCTTTTGCGCGGGCGAGGACAGCTAGTTGGCTCGCAGTAGCACCACGCCAATAAATCCCGGCACTTCAGATGTCTGCGACAACAACGGCAAGCCACGGCGCAACATACATAAGCGACAGAACAATGGCGACAACACTGAAGACACGACAGTCAATGCCGGATTCAGTGGCTCAAAATCCGGTCAGCGGAAAAAGCCGTTCAAAAGAAACAATCGGGGACCGTCCAGTCTAGACCGCATACTTGATTGCTCGTGCCAAATTCATGGCACCCCGGATAAGCCAGCAAACCACACTAATAGAGACTGCTGGGTGTTCAAACAGGCTGGTAAAATAAATGCCGAGAACAAGGACAAGGGGCTGCACAGCAACGATTATGATGAGCCCCGGCGTCCGAACACGGGGGGACAGAAGAAATTTCCTCCCCAGGTGAAAACGCTCAATATGATCTATGCCACTCACATTCCCAAACAGGAACGAAAGCGAGCGCTACGGGACGTCTATGCGATGGAGCCAGTCGCCCCAAAGTTCAACCCATGGTCAGCCTGTCCGATCACCTTTGATCTTAGGGATCACCCTACCAGCATCCGTCATGGCGGTTTAGCCGCATTGGTCCTAGACCCAATCATTGATGGCTTCCACCTCATGCGAGCCCTCATGGACGGCGGCAGCAGCCTGAACCTGCTTTATCAGGACATAGTGCGCAAAATGGGCATCGACCCTTCAAGGATCAAGCCCACCAAAACCACCTTCAAAGGTGTAATTCCAGGAGTAGAGGCCCACTACACGGGCTCCATAACACTGGAAGTGGTCTTTGGATCTCCGGATAACTTCCGAAGTGAGGAGTTAATCTGTGATATCGTCCCTTTCCGTAGTGGCTATCATGCACTGCTTGGACGAACAGCATTCACTCGATTCAATGCGGTACTACACTATGCATACCTCAAGCTCAAGATGCCAGGACCTCGCGGGGTTATAACAGTCAATGGAAACACGGACCGCTCTCTCCGTACAAAAGAGCATACTGCAGCCCTCGCGGCAGAAGTACAAAGCAGCCTTCTCCGGCAAACCACCAATCTGGCGACAACAACCCCGAACATCGTCAAGCGAGTCCGGAGTACCCTGCAACAGGCTCGCCAGGCACGCCAAGAGCGCGACTAACAGTCCGGCCTCTGCTCCAGCCCCATTCAGGCAGCACTCGTGCCGCACGTACACAATTACGCACTCAAAATACCATGGGCATAGGCGGAGGCGCAATAGTGACGCGGTCAACAGTGTGGTTCAGCCGTAACATACTTTAATAACCCCCTTTATATTTTAGGACCCTACTTTCGGGCAGCCTCTTCAGAAGAGCCGGATCACCGGACTCCTTACAGGAGGGAAAACCAAGGAGGCAAAAGGCTTCACGCACAAAGGGAATACCCAGGTGGTATCTGTTAATGATCGTTATATCTATTCTATATACCTACTTGCGGCCTGCCCTTCGATAGGACATGTCAAATAGTCCTAGTTTTTATTCTGCTTAATGCATCGATTGTACACATACGCCCGGACGTATTACCTTACAATGGGAAACAATATATAGCATCAACTTATTATTCCTATCTGCACATTTTTCCTATAAATGATTATTTAATATGGAATCCATACACCTTGGTACATTGAGTTTGCCAGGGGCTTCTTATGGTGCCCCATAATACGGCAAGATAAGTGCGAACACTTTCGACAGTGCGGCACCCCGAACTTATAGCATTATATGCATCTGCTCCGAATCATGTCTTTGGTCAATAGTTGGGTTTGCCTGGCTCCCTTGTTTTGGTACCTTACGTTCCGTTATATCGGCTAAGGTAGCGCAGGGAGAACTACTACGATTGCGTCCTGGTTCTTCCGGACGAGCACCTCAGTAGGGAAAAGCCGAAAACTGACTGTCATGATGCGGCGAGAGCTGGTCGCTGTTTGAGAGGTCTTAAAATCCTTAATGATTTTTTCCGCTTTAGGCGAGGAGTCGGCCTCGTCCGATTTAGGCGTGTATAGCGCCCCAGTTCGGCTTTCCGAATTCTCGGGGCTTCGCCGCAATTTAAAATTGTAGACTTCTATGGCTAAGTGAGAGTTATAAAGCCGCATAGTCTGATTGCCTTGTTCGCTGCGCCAAACACCTCTTCATGGACCAAAAATTTGGATAAAATAGTGTTTTGGGTTTTCCACGAACACCCCAGTACTAGTTACATGGGGGCGGAAGCTGACGACTGGCCTTCTTTCATAATTTTATACATAGCTGCACAGAAGGTAATATTTTAAATCAACAAAGCGCTATATAGCACAAACAACTTCGTTTTTATAATACAAAAACGACAGGAGCGCATTCACTCAAAGATTGTGTCCTTGGTACATTCATTGGCCATGAGGCGAGCGCCTTTCATAACGCCATCATAATATTTCTCGGGATAGAGATGCACCTGCCCTCCGGCGGTCCATCCTTCACCAGCTTCTCCGCATCCAGCTTGCCCCAATGCACCTTCGCATGGGCAAAGGCTCGGCGGGCACCCTCAATGCAAACAGATCGCTTGATCACTTCAAGCCGCGGACAGGCATTTACCATCCGCTTTATCAGGCCAAAGTAGCTGGCAGGCAGGGGCTCACCATGCCACATCCGGACTATGAAATCTTTCATAGCCACTTCGGCTGCCCTGTGGAGTTCAACCAATTGCTTCAATTGGTCACTCAGAGGCATCTGGTGTTCGGCTCCAGCATACTGGGACCAGAACAGCTTCTCCGTTGAGCTCCCCTCTTCGGCACGGTAGAACTCTGCGCATCCGATATGCTGCATGGCAGATCTGCAAATGTCCCTGGAGAGCTCCGAATTCGGGTAAGTAAAAGAAATGTCTCCTCCACATGCTTGCTTTGCACAAAGAATGTCTTACCCGCCGCTATATTCTTGGCCGCCTCGATTTCCTGTTGGGCCTTTTGGGCTTCGTCCTTGGCGTCTTTCATGCTCACAAGGGCCTTCGCAAGCTCAGACTCTTTCGTCTTGAAGTCACGCTCCAAGGACTCGAATTCTTGCCGAGCTCCTGGAGCTCTTGCTGTACCTCGCCCACCCTAGCATCTTGCTTTTCACGCTCAATGCACTCCGTGGCCGCCTTATCTTCGGCCTTGGATAGTGCTTTCTTCAGGGCCGCCACTTCGGTCGTGGCCCCTATTACGAAATCATGACGCTTTTTGTTAGCATCACCAATTTTTTCTCCCCTATATGATATGTGAACGGGGTATCACTCACCTTTGTTCTCTTCGAGCTGCCTCTTTCTGAGGCTGAGCTCCTCTTTGGCCTGCTCAAGGTCCCGTTTGAGTCCGGTGACCTCGGCTGTGTGGGCAGCAGCGGCAAGCAACATTGCCTGCTTATTCACATAGACACCTACTATTAGACTCCTGTGGATTAAAATTGACCCTCCAGAGTCGCCTCCCCCTGCTCTGGGATCCTTTGGGACAACACCTCCATGTCATCCGCAGGCCGAGGGGAAGTGGCCGTCGGGAGCGAATTCATTGCCGAATCACTCAAAGAGCCATCCGAAGAGGATACCTCGGGATGGGCCCTGGCCGGACTGCATATACGTGTTCGGCGTTATAACAAACTATGAAGCTAAGTCACACCAAAAGTATTGCAGAGTGTGGATACTTACGATCTCACCAGGGGCTTGCCCCTGGGCAGCCACTCCTCCTCGCTGTAGGTGGCGGTTGTGGAGTGGTCCGGAGGGAGGGTCCGTCCCTTTTTGGACCCTTCGGCCTCCCCGGAAAGGGTAGCCTTCCTCTTCTTCCCCCCTTCGTTTTTGGGGAGAGGGTTTTCCTCCTCTTCCTCCTCCTCCTCGTTGTCGTTGGAGGAGTGCGCCCTGGTGTCTTCGAACGATGAGTCCGGCACCACGTTGTGCCGGGAACTTCTTCTGGTCCCCGTGGCCTTTTTCTTGGCTTCCTTCTCCGGCACCTCATAGGGTGCCGGAGCCAGCATCTCCGTCAGGAGTTCGTCTGGGTCCTCAGGCAACGGAGCCGGACAGTCAATCCGCTCCGCCGTAGCCACATATCCCTGTCGAAATTAGCACAGTGGCCTAAGTTTCTCCCACGAATATACTGGGGAAAGTCACATCTTGAAATATAGAATGCTTACCGCGTTGGCCTGGCGCCTGGCGCTAAGTCCGTGGTCCTCAAAGGTGGGGGGAGGAACCTCACTGGCCTTGAACAACACCTTCCAGGCGTCTTTGTGCATCGTGTCAAAGAGCTCTTGCAGTGTCTGGGGTTGGGCCGCGTCAAACTCCCACAGGTTGAATTCCTGTCTCTGACACGGGAGAATCCGGCGGAGTAGCATGACCTGGATCACATTGACCAGTTTGATACTCTTGGTTATCATGTTTTGGACGCAGTTCTGGAGTCCACTCAGCTCCGCAGATGCGCCCCAGGCCAGGCCCTTCCTCTTCCAGGAAGTGAGCCGCACAAGGATGCCGGATCGGAATTCGGGGGCCGCCGCCCAGTTGGCGTCACGCGGCTCAGTGATGTAGAACCACCCCAATTGCCACCCCTTCACGGTCTCCGCAAAGGAGCCTTCAAGCCAGGTGACATTGGGTATCTTGCCCACCATGGCGCCACCACACTCCGCCTGCTGGCCGACCACTATCTTCGGCTTTACGTTGAAGATCTTCAGCCACATGCCAAAATGGGGCCTGATGCGGAGAAAGGCCTCGCACACGACGATAAACGCCGAGATGTTCAGGATGAAGTTAGGGGCCAGATCGTGAAAATCCAGCTCGTATAAAACATGAGCCTGTGGACAAAGGGATGAAGTGGAAATCCCAGTCCACGGACGTAGTGGGCGAGGAACACGACCCTCTCGTGGGGTCCCGGAGTCGGAATGATCTGCCCGGCGTCTGGCAGCCGGTGCGCCATATCTGCGGCCAAGTATCCGGCCGCCCGGAGCTTCGTAATATGCTCCTCCTTCACGGTGGAGGCCACCCACTTGCCTCCTGCTCCGGACATGTTTGGTTGTGCGGAAAAGGTGTGAACTAGGGCGCTAGAGCTCGAGGGGGCAAGAATGGATAAGCGAAGGAGGAAGAAGGTGTGGGTGAAAATGGGGAATCTTTATCCCTTTATAGAGGCGACGAAAACGGTGCGCCTCCCCACTTGCCCGTTAAAAATTGCTTATTTCCCAAGCGCCACGATTGATGGCGCGGTTGGGTTACCCGTACCCGTATTGATGAGAATCCCGTGATAAGGGGACATAATCTCTGCGTCGGCAAGACGTGCCGAGGAAACCGCCTCGCGATATGTGCGGTAGCTGGCTATGGGAAGACGGTTCAAAAATGACTCGACCATGGTGTCGTGTCACGTTATCTAAAGTTGTCACCATATTATATTTGTGGAATATCATTCTCTCTAAGGTGGAACGTGAAAGTCGTTTTGCAGAGACGGAAACGATTTAAGTGTTCGAGGTTTACTTTGGAGTATTCGGAGGTGGAAATCGCCTTGCAATGCCGAAGACAAATTGCGCGCCGGACTCATCGTCATTGAAGCCTGGTTCAGGGGCTACTGAGGGAGTCCTGGATTAGGGGGTAACCGGACAGCCGGACTATATACTTTGGCCGGACTGTTGGACCATGAAGATACAAGACTCAAGACTTCGTCCCGTGTCCGGATGGGACTCTCCTTTGCGTGGAAGACGAGCTTGGCGATCCGTATATTAGATTTCCTTCTTTGTAACCGACTATGTGTAAACCCTAGCCCCCTCCGGTGTCTATATAAACCAGAGGGTTTGGTCCTTAGGGGGACAATCATAATCATCATAGGCTAGCTTCTAGGGTTTAGCCTCTACGATCTCGTGGTAGATCAACTCTTGTAATACTCATATCATCAAGATCAATCAAGTAGGAAGTAGGGTTTTACCTCCATCGAGAGGGCCCGAACCTGGGTGAAACATTGTGTCCCTTGCCTCTTGTTACCATTAGCGTTAGACGCACAGATCAGGACCCCCTACCCGAGATCCGCCGATTTAGACACCGACAGTAAGCACTGCCCTCCTCCGCCAATTCAAGAAGACTGGGCCCTCGCCATAATTCTCTCCCATACCACGTGCCTCCGTTACCTACCCCGCGTTGTCAGTGTTCTGGGAACGGTGGTCCCCAGACTTGCCTGCCTGCGGCCTGCTGCGTGGCTCAACCAGTGGCCTAGTACTGCCCATCTTCATCGACCAACACTCAAGACCCTTGCGAGGGGCCAAGCCTCGCAGGGCGGACGATGCAAGGCTTCCTCAGGGGCGGCCTCACCAGGCAGGCTCGCGAGGAGGTGGAGAGATCAAGGCAAGGAGTACCTCGCGAGGTGCTCGTGACACAAGCCACGATAGAGTACCGAGGCATCAGGCAAAGATTACCATATCGGTGCAAAAAGACCAAGACCAGTAGGACGGCAGGACGGAGGTCACCATGGATCCCAAGACGGCGTCATCACCAGCACCTTTGGTAGGCGAAGACCACCTTTAATCAGGATAGCTTGTACTAGCTGCCCCCTTTCGAAATGGCCATTGTTGGATCCCTTCCCGCTCAATATTTGGGAAGAGGACCAGGGCCTCTATAAATAGGGCTAGCCACCATAGTGGAGGGGCATCTCATCCAGAGACGGATCGAATCCTTCCCAAGCAGAACACCACACCACCGCAAGAACACCTCTCCTCGCGAGGCTGTTCTTCCTCTGTACTATTCATCATCAGCCCAAGAGGCAATCCACCACCACACACAGGAGTAGGGTATTACACCACAACGGTGGCCCAAACTTGTATAAATCTTGCGTCTCTTGTGTTGTTCATCGATCTATCTTAGGGATCGCGGCGAGGCTGAGAGCGATATTCGGTAGGAGGAGATCTTCGTGCGCACCCCAGTGTTCGAACCTTAAGGGTTTTGCTGGAACCCGATATCCGACATTTGGCGCGCCAGGTAGGGGGTGCGCCAGAGCTCTTCCTTCTGTCGACCCGCTCTCCACCAACACCGCGCTTTGCCCGCATGGCGGACATCGCGCCTCCGGCTCCGGCGACCGGTGCCAGCGCTGGGGCCAGGGGGCTCCGAGCCTTGGCCCCCGCCATACGGTAGGTGCAGTGGCCGCACAAGTTCAAGACAGAGATGGCGCCGCGCTACGACGGCACGGCGGACCCGCTGGTTTTCCTGCTGGCATACGAGGAGGCCGTCCTCAAGGCCGGAGGCAATGACAAGGTCATGGCCAACTGGCTTCCCATGGCCCTCACTGGCGTCCCGCGCGCTTGGCTGCTCAACCTGCCGACATCTTCTGTGGCCTCCTCGGAGGAACTACGCGGCCTCTTCCTCGCCCACTACGCGGCGCCGGTGCCCCCGGTCATCGCAGCTCTCCTGGGCGGCTCGCAGGCGCCACCCTCAGACCGCCACGCCAAGTCGTTCTTTCACCAGATCGGCGCTGCCCTCGCGCAGCAAGGAGCTCCCCCGGGTTGGGCGGCACCCAAGGCCGACCTGACCTTCAACTCGGACAATCACCCCATCAACACCGCCTGCTCGGGCGCGCTCCCGATGCTCTGCACGCCCACCATCTACCAAGTGGCCGTCACCAAAACCCTCATCGACAGCGGCGCCGGCCTCAATGTGCTCTCGGTGGAGGCCTTCAGCCTCCTCCATGTACCACTAGAATGACTCTGACCCAGCAAGACCTTCTCGGGCGTCGGAGGCGGTTCCTCCAGCTCCCTGGGGCAGATCCGCCTTCCTATGACCTTCGGCACCCACGACAACTACCGCACGGAGCTGATTGACTTCGACATCGCCCATGTCAGCCTCCCGTACAACGCCATCATCGGATACCCAGCCTTGGCCTAGTTCATGGCAGCGACCCATCCGGCCTACAACCTCATGAAGATGCCCGGGAGCAGCGGCGTCCTCACTGTAGCTGGAGATACCAAGGAGGCTCTGCTGGCGCTCAAGCTTGCCCTCAAGACCGCCGTGGTGGCACAGCTCGCCGACACGGACACCTCCAAGGCCACGGGGGCTGCACCGACCAAGAAGAAGCAGTTGTTCACTCAAGACAAGGCGGAGACCAAGAAGGTGCCAGTTGAGGAAGACGGGTCCTCCGGAGCCACCTTCACCATAGGTGCCAACCTTGACCCCGACCAAGAGGTGGCGCTGGTGAAATTTTTGCACTCAAACAAGGAGGTGTTCACATGGGAACCCAAGCAGCTAGCGAGGATCCCAACGTATGCCCCGTAAAGCAGAAGGCGAGGCGGCAGTCCACCAAGAAGTAGGCATTCATCGTCCAAGAGACCCGCAAGCTAGAGGTAGCAGGTGTTATTTGCGAGGTTCGCTACCCCGAATGGCTGGCAAACCCCGTTGTCGTGCCAAAAAAGGGAGGAAAGGAGTGCATGTGCATTGACTTCACCAACCTCAACAACGCCTGCCCTCAAGATCCGTTCCCGCTCCCCCGCATTGACCGGATTGTTGACTCCACACCCGAGTGCGACCTGCTGTGTTTCCTGGAAGCGTTTTCGAGTTATCATCAAATCAAGATGTCGGTGGAAGACGTGGAGAAGACAGCCTTCCTGAACCCATGTGGGGTGTACTGCTACACTTGCATGCTGTTCGGGTTATGCAACGCAGGCAGGACCTTCTGATACGTCTCCAACGTATCTATAATTTTTGATTGCTCCATGCTACTTTATCTACTATTTTAGGCAATATTGGGCTTTATTATCCACTTTTATATTATTTTTGGGACTAACCTATTAACCGGAGGCCCAGCCCAGATTTGCTGTTTTATGCCTATTTCAGTGTTTTGAGGAAAAGGGATATCAGAGGGAGTCAAAACGGAACGGAATCAACTTGAGAAGTTATTTTTGGAAGGAAAGCCACCCGGGAGACTTGGAGTCCATGTCAAGAAAGAAACGAGGAAGGCACGAGGTAGGGGGCGCGCCCCCCCCCCCACCCCCCCGGGCGCGCCCTCCACCCTCGTGGGGCCCTCGTGGCTCCCCTGACGTATTTCTTCCTCCTATATATACCAATATACCCTAAAACTTCCAGAACAGAAGATAGATCGGGAGTTCCGCCGCCGCAAGCCTCTGTAGCCACAAAAAACCTTTCGGGAGCCCTTCCCGGCACCCTGCCGGAGGGGGATCCCATCACCGGTGGCCATCTTCATCATCCCGGCGCTATCCATGACGAGGAGGGAGTAGTTCACCCTCGGGGCTGAGGGTATGTACCAGTAGCTATGTGTTTGGTATCTCTCTCTTGTGTTCTCTCTCGTGTTCCATCTAGGGCACGATCTTGATGTATCCCGAGCTTTGCTATTGTAGTTGGATCTTATGATGTTTCTCCCCCTCTACTCTCTTGTGATGAATTGAGTTTCCCCTTTGAAGTTATCTTATCGGATTGAGTCTTTTATGAGAACACTTGATGTATGTCTTGCCGTGATTATCTGTGGTGACAATGGGATATCATGTGCCACTTTATGTATGTTTTGGTGATCAACTTGCGGGTTTCGTGACATTGGGAACCTATGCGTAGGGTTTGGCACACGTTCTTGACTCTCCGGTAGAAACTTTGGGGCACTCTTTGAAGTACTTTTATGTTGGTTGGATGAATCTGAGATTGTGTGATGCATCTCGTATAATCATCCCCACGGGTACTTGAGGTGACAATGGAGTATCTAGGTGACATTAGGGTTTTGGTTGATTTGTGTCTTAAGGTGTTATTCTAGTACGAACTCTTTTATAGATCGATCCGAAAGAATAACTTTGTGGTGGTTTCGTACCCGACCATAATCTCTACGTTTGTTCTCCGCTATTAGTGTCTTTGGAGTGACTCTTTGTTGCATGTTGAGGGCTTGTCATATGTTCTATCTATGTTATTATTGTTGAGAGAACTTGCACTAGTGAAAGTATGAACCCTAGGCCTTTTTTCCTATCATTGCAATACCGTTTATGCTAACTTTTACCACTTGTTACCTTGCTGTTTTTATTATTTCAGATTACAAAAACCTTTATCTACTATTTATTTTGCACTTGTATCACCATCTCTTCGCCGAACTAGTGCACCTATACAATTTACCATTGTATTGGGTGTGTTGGGGACCCAAGAGACTCTTTGTTATTTGGTTGCAGGGTTGTTTGAGAGAGACCATCTTCATCCTACGCCTCCTACGGATTGATAAACCTTAGGTCATCCACTTGAGGGAAATTTGCTACTGTCCTACAAACCGGTGCACTTGCAGGCCCAACATCGTCTACAAGAAGAAGGTTGTGTAGTAGACATCAAGCTCTTTTCTGGCGCCGTTGCCGGGGAGGCTAGGTAAAAGGGCACTCAATCACACCCTGTCAACTAAGCTCTTTTCTGGTGCCATTGCCGGGGAGGTTAGCGCTTGAAGGTATATTTTTTGATCTTGTAATCTAATCTTTTTGTTTCTTGTTTTATCACTAGTTTAGTTTATAAAAGAAAATTACAAAAAAATGGAATTGAGTTTGTCTCATACTTTCACCTTTTTAATATCTTTCGTGAAAATGATGGGAAGGAAAATTGTGCTCAAGTACTAGAAGAAGAATTACATAGAATTTTTGGCACTAAATCTTTGAATGATGAGCATGATTGCAATGTTGTTAGTATGAATTCCTTGAATATCCATGATGCTAATGATATGCAAAGCCACAAGATTGGGGAAGCTATGTTTGATGAAGATGATATTTTTTGTCCCCCAAGCTTTGATGAGTAAATTTACTATGATGAAAGCATGCCTCCTATTTATGATGATTATTGTGATGATACGTATGCTATAAAGAAGAAGTTTGCTTATGTGGAGAGTAGTAAATTTTCCTTGAAAGTAGATCATGAAAAGAATGCTTTAGGTGCTGGTTATATTGTTGAATTCATTCATGATGCTACTAAAAATTATTATGAGGGAGGAATATGTGCTTGTAGGAATTGCAATAATATCAAGTTTCCTCTCTATGTGCTTAAATTCTTGAAGCTATGCTTGTTTTACCTTCCTATGCTTGTTGATTATTGTTCCCATAAGTTGTTTGATCATGAAATCCCTATGCATAGGAATTGGGTTAGACTTAAATGTGCTAGTCATATGCTTCATGATGCTCCCATTATGTTTCAGTTCTTATCTTTTATGTGAGCATCATTGTCATCATCATGCCTAGCTAGAAAGGCATTAAAGAAAAGCGCTTGTTGGGAGACAACCCAATACTTATCCTTACTGTTTTTGTGTGTTCACATGATTATGCTACTGTGGCAATCATGTTTTATAGCTTTTGTTTCAATAAAGTGCCAAGTAAGACCTTCAGGATGGCTTACGGTGATAGTTGTGTTGATCCTGCTGAAAATCAGAAACTTTTGCACCCAGTAAATTGGTCTTGTTAATTCAAAGAAACGTGCTCCTGATCTGATTCTTTTTGCTCTGGATTGGTACACGAATTGCTTACGACTTCCTAATTTGCTAGGATTTTTGGAGTTCTAGAATTATACGTTTGATACAGATTACTACAGACTGTTCTGTTTTTGACAGATTCAGTTTTCTATGTGTTGTTTGCTTATTTTCATGAATCTATGGCTAGTATTAAGTGGTATGAACCATAGATAAGTTGAAGTACAGTTGATATTACACCAATATGAATTTATAATTAGTTCATTACAGTACCTAAGTGGTGGTTTTATTTTCTTATACTAACGGAGCTTACGAGTTTTTGTTGAGTTTTGTGTTGTGGAGTTTTCAAGTTTGGGGTAAAGATTCGATGGACTATGGAATAAGTAGTGGAAAGAGCCTAAGCTTGGGGATTCCCAAGCCACCCCAAGGTAATATTCAAGGACAACCAAGAGCCTAAGCTTGGGGATGCCCCGGATGGCATCCCCTCTTTCGTCTTCGTTCATCGGTAAATTTACTTGGAGCTATATTTTTATTCACCACATGATATGGGTTTTGCTTGGAGTGTCATTTTATCTTGTTAGTATTTGCTTGCTGTTATTTAGAATAATGTTTTGCATCTTTAGTTTCAATTAAAAAGTCAAGGATAGCCTTTGCCATGCTTATTTTGCTAGCATACATGTTGCTGTTTGAAAAACAGAAAGTTTACCGCTGTTGCAAAAATTCCTTAGAAAAGTCAGAGAGTGGTATAATGTTGAATCTTTCTGCATATTGAGCTCTGATAAATTTATTACAGTGGGAATTTTAGTTCATAATTTTTTGAGTCAGGGAAGTATTGATACTCTTGCATTCTTTACAGACTATACTGTTTTGGCAGATTGCTGTTATGGTTGCATTGTTTGCATATGTTTGCTTGATTAATGATTCTATTTGAGGATAGGAGTATTAAATATGCAGAGGCATATTGTATGCAATGTTGAATAATAATTTTAGTGATTTGTTACAGTATAAGATGATAAGGTTTTGCATTGGTTTATACTAACCTATCTCACGAGTTCTTGTTGAGTTTGTTGTGAATGAAGCTTTTGATAAAAAGAGAAACCATGATATGAGAGGATTTAAGGAGACACAAAAGCTCAAGCTTGGGGATGCCCAAGGCACCCCAAGATAATATTTCAAGAAGTCTCAAGCATCTAAGCTTGGGGATGCCCCGGTAGGCATCCCACCTTTCTTCTTCAACAACTATTGGTTAGTATCGGTTGAGCCTAAGTTTTTGCTTCTTCACATGAGTTGTCATATCCTTGCATTGTAGTTTTCTTTAAATTTGCTTGCTGTTTGAATGAAGTATCAAGATCTGAAATCCTTTAATGAGAGAGAGCCATACAAAAATTAGAATTTGCTAGAATACTCTATGTGCTTCACTTATATTATTTTGAGAGTCGTTAATAGCATGGTAATTTGCTTAATATTAATATACTTGGTATTCAAGATATGTGAAACTTTCTTATGAGTGTGTTGAATACTAAAATAAGTTTGATGCTTGATAATTGTTTTGAGATATGGAGGTGATAATATCAAAGTCGTGCTAGTTGGGTGATTATGAATTCAAAGAATGCTCGTGTTGAAGTTTGCAAGTCCCGTAGCATGCACGTATGGTTAAAGTTATGTAACAAATTTGAAACATGAAGTGTACCTGGCTTGTGCATCCTTATGAGTGGCGGTCGGGGACGAGCGATGGTCTTTTCCTACCAATCTATCCCCCTAGGAGCATGCGCGTAGTACTTGATTTTTGATGGCTTCTAAATTTTTGCAATAAGTATATGAGTTCTTTTGACTAATGTTGAGTCCATGGATTATACGCACTCTCACCTTTCCGCCTTTGCTAGCTTCTTCGGTACCGTGCATTGCCCTTTCTCCCCTTGAGAGTTGGTGCAAACTTCGCCGGTGCATCCAAACCCCGTGATACGATACGCTCTATCACACATAAACATCCTTATATCTTCCTCAAAACAGCCACCATACCTACCTATCATGGCATTTCAATAGCCATTCCGAGATATATTGCCATGCAACTTCCACCATCATCATGACATGCATTACTTTTGTCATATTGCCATTGCATGATCTTGTAGTTGACATCGTATTTGTGGCAAAGCCACCATGCATTATTTTCCATACATGTCACTCTTGATTCATTGCACCATTCCGGTACACCACTGGAGGCATTCAAATAGAGTCATATCTTGTTCTAAGTTTCGAGTTGTAATCCTTGTGTTGTAATCAATAGAAGTGTGATGATCATCATTATTAGAGCATTGCCCAAATAAAAAAATAAAAAAAAGAGAAAGGCCAAAAAAAGAAAAGACCCGAAAAAAAGGGCAATGCTACTATCTCCTTTTCCACATTTGTGCTTCATAGTAGCCCCTTGTTCTTCATGTAGTGAGTCTCATATATTGTGCTTCAAAGTAGCACCTTGTTCCTCATGTAGTGAGTCTCACAAGTGGTCTTTTTATACTAGTGGGAATTCTTCATTATAAAACTTGGCTTTTATATTCCTACGATGGGCTTCCTCAAATGCCCTAGGTCTTCGTGAGCAAGCAAGTTGGATGCACACCCACTAGTTTTCTTTTGTTGAGCATTCATAGCTCTAATGCATCTGTTGCATGGCAATCCCTACTCACTCACATCGATATCTATTGATGGGCATCTCCATAGCCCGTTGATACGCCTTGTTGATGTGAGACTTTCTCCTTTTTTGTCTTCTCCACACAATCCCCATCATCATATTCTATTCCACCCATAGTGCTATATCCATGGCTCATGCTCATGTATTGCGTGAAGGTTGAAAAAGTTTGAGATTATTTAAGTATGAAACAATTGCTTGGCTTGTCATCGGGGGTATAGAAGTTGGGAACATCTTTGTGTGACGAAAATGAAGCATAGCCTAACTATATGATTTTGTAGGGATGAACTTTCTTTCGCCATTTTATTTTGATAAGACATGATTGCTTTGATTAGTATGCTTGAAGTATTATTTTTGTGTCAATATGAACTTTTGTCTTGAATCCTACGGATCTGAATATTCATGGCACAATTAAGAAATTTACATTGAAATTATGCCAAAGTATCACTGCGCATCAAAAATTCTTTTTTATCATTTACCTACTCGAGGACGAGTAGGAATTAAGCTTGGGGATGCTTGATACGTCTCCAACGTATCTATAATGTTTGATTGCTCCATGCTACTTTATCTACTATTTTAGGCAATATTGGGCTTTATTATCCACTTTTATATTATTTTTGGGACTAACCTATTAACCGGAGGCCCGGCCCAGATTTGCTGTTTTATGCCTATTGCAGTGTTTCGAGGAAAAGGGATATCAGACAGAGTCAAAACGGAAAGGAATCAACTGGAGAAGTTAATTTTGGAAGGAAAGCCACCAGGGAGACTTGGAGTCCACGTCAAGAAAGAAACGAGGAAGGCACGAGGTAGGGGGGCGCCCACCCCCCCTGGGCGCACCCTCCACCCTCGTGGGGCCCTCGTGGCTCCCCTAACGTATTTCTTCCTCCTATATATACCAATATACCCTAAAACTTCCAGAACAGAAGATAGATCGGGAGTTCCGCCGCCGCAAGCCTCTGTAGCCACCAAAAACCTTTCGGGAGCCCTTCCCGGCACCCTGCCGGAGGGGGATCCCATCACCGGTGGCCATCTTCGTCATCCCGGCGCTATCCATGACGAGGAGGGAGTAGTTCACCCTCGGGGCTGACGGTATGTACTAGTAGCTATGTGTTTGATCTCTCTCTCTCTCTCTCTCTCTCTCGTGTTCTCTCTCGTGTTCCATCTAGGGCACGATCTTGACGTATCCCGAGCTTTTTGCTATTGTAGTTGGATCTTATGATGTTTCTCCCCCTCTACTCTCTTGTGATGAATTGAGTTTCCCCTTTGAAGTTATCTTATCGGAATGAGTATTTTATGAGAACACTTGATGTATGTCTTGCCGTGATTATCTGTCGTGACAATGGGATATCATGTGCCACTTGATATATGTTTTGGTGATCAACTTGCGGGTTTTCGTGACATTGGGAACCTATGCATAGGGGTTGGCACACGTTCTTGACTCTCTGGTAGAAACTTTGGGGCACTCTTTGAAGTATTTTTATGTTGGTTGGATGAATCTGAGATTGTGTGATGCATATTGTATAATCATGCCCACGGATACTTGAGGTGACAATGGAGTATCTAGGTGACATTAGGGTTTTGGTTGATTTGTGTCTTAAGGTGTTATTCTAGTACGAACTCTTTTATAGATCGATCCGAAAGAATAACTTTGTGGTGGTTTCGTACCCGACCATAATCTCTACGTTTGTTCTCCGCTATTAGTGTCTTTGGAGTGACTCTTTATTGCATGTTGAGGGCTTGTCATATGTTCTATCTATGTTATTATTGTTGAGAGAAGTTGCACTAGTGAAAGTCTGAACCCTAGGCCTTGTTTCCTATCATTGCAATACCGTTTATGCTCACTTTTACCAGTTGTTACCTTGCTGTTTTTATTATTTCAGATTAAAAAAGCCTTTATCTACTATCTATTTTGCACTTGTATCACCATCTCTTCACCGAACTAGTGCACCTATACAATTTACCATTGTATTGGGTGTGTTGGGGACACAAGAGACTCTTTGTTATTTGGTTGCAGGGTTGTTTGAGAGAGACCATCTTCATCCTATGCCTCCTACGGATTGATAAACCTTAGGTCATCCACTTGAGGGAAATTTGCTACTGTCCTACAAACCTGTGCAGTTGCAGGCCCAACAACGTCTACAAGAAGAAGGTTTTGTAGTAGACATCACCTTCCAGTGGCTGATGCACATTGCCTTTGGCCGACAGCTCGGGAAAAACGCCGAGGCTTACGTCGACGACATTGTGGTGAAATCTCGGGACGCAAGGACCTTGATCCAGGATTTGGAGGTGACCCTCGCGAGCCTCCGCCAGGTGGACCTTCGACTTAACCCGGAGAAGTTGGTGTTTGGCGTCCCTTCCGGTAAGCTTCTGGGCTTCTGAGGGAGTCCTGGACTAGGGGGTGTCCGGATAGCCGGACTATCATCGTCCGCCGGACTCCAAGACTACGAAGATACAAGATTGAAGACTCCGTCCCGTGTCCGGATGGGACTTTCCTTGGCGTGGAAGGCAAGCTTGGCGATATGGATATGTAGATCTCCTACCATTGTAACCGACTCTGTGTAACCGTAGCCCTCTCCGGTGTCTATATAAACCGGAGGGCTTTAGTCCGTAGGACATAACATCCATTACAACAATCATACCATAGGCTAGCTTCTAGGGTTTAGCCTCCTTGATCTCGTGGTAGATCCACTCTTGTAATACACATCATCAATATTAATCAAGCAGGACGTAGGGTTTTACCTCCATCAAGAGGGCCCGAACCTGGGTAAAACATCGTGTCCCTCGTCTCCTGTTACCATCCGCCTAGACGCACAGTTCGGGACCCCCTACCCGAGATCCGCCGGTTTTGACATCGACATTGGTGCTTTCATTGAGAGTTCCTCTGTGTCATCACCGATAGGCTCGATGGCTTCTCGCCGTCCAAGGCGAGACTTTTCTCCCCGGACAGATCTTCGTATTCGGCGGCTTCGCACTGCGGGCCAATTCACTTGGCCATCTGGAGCAGATCGAAAGCTACGCCCCTGGCCGTCAGGTCAGGTTTGGAAGCTTAAACTTCACGGCGGATATCCACGGAGACTTGATCTTCGAGGGATCCGAGCCGCAGCCGAGCGTGCCGCACTGTCCCGATGGGCATGATCTAACTCTGCCGCCGGACAGTGCCTTGGTGGCCGCACATGAATCCGCTCTGACCCTTAGTCCGGAGCCGGTCGCGTAGATCGAGGACGAGTGGCTGGACACCGCCTCAGGAGCTGCAAAAACCGCGGCAATGGAGCCGAACACTGACCTTGTCCCCTATAAAACTCGTGACTCTGAGGTGCCGGACTCCCTGCCGGACTCTGAACCTCCTGCGCCCCCGCCAATCGAATTTGATTGGGCGCCGATCATGGAGTTCACCGCCGCGGACATCTTTCAGCACTCACCCTTTGGCGACATCCTAAATTCACTAAAGCATCTCTCGCTATCCGGAGAGCCCTGGCCGGACTATGGCCAGGATGGTTGGGATACGGACGACGAAGAAATTCAAAGCCCACCCACCACCCACTTTGTAGCCACTGTCGGCGATCTAACCGACATGCTAGACTATGACTCCAAAGACATCGACGGTATGGACGATGATGCCGGAGACGATCAAGAACCAGCGCCTACAGGGCACTGGAAGACCACCTCGTCATATGACATATACATGGTGGACACCCCAAAAGATGGGGACGGCAAAGAAGCAGCGGAGGCAGATTCCTTAAAGAAACAGCCCAAGCGCCGACGTCAGCGGCGCCGCTCTAAATCCCGCCACAGTAAGAATGGAGATTCCGGCACAGGAGATAACAACACCCCAGAAAGTGCCGAAGACAATCCCCTCCAGCAAGATTCAGCGCAGGAGGATGCAAAAGCAAGCCCTCATGAGAGAGCGGCAGACGAAGAGGTCGAGGATGATAATTACATACCTCCCTCCGGAGACGAGGCAAGCCTCAACGACGACGAATTCGTCGTGCCGGAGGATCCCGTCGAACAAGAGCATTTTAAACGCAGGCTTATCGCCACGGCAAATAGCCTAAAGAAAAAGCAGCAGCAGCTCCAAGCTGATCAAGACCTGCTGGCCGACAGATGGACCAAGGTCCTCGCGGCCGAAGAGTACGAACTCGAACGCCCCTCCAAAAGCTACCCAAAACGCAAGTTGCTCCCCCGATTAGAAGAGGAAGCATATATACCTTCATCACCAGCGCACAATACGGCCGACCGACCACCCCGTGGTCGCGACAGAGAGGCATCCAGGCCCTCCACCAAGACCTTACCCCGGCATCGCTCCAAAAGTACGAAGCCAAGAGGGAACGCGCCGGACTTGCGAGATATATTGGAGGACAAAGAAAGGCAATCCAGATCCATCTACGGATCACGTGGGCGCCCAACGACCCACGACGAATACCGTCGAGCCGGATACATAAACTCCGGCCGGGCCGAACACAGCAGACAACGCTCACTTGAGCTACGTCGTGATATTGCTCAATACAGAGGCGCCGCACACCCGCTATGCTTCACTGACGAAGTAATGGATCATCAAATCCCTGAAGGGTTTAAACCCGTAAACATTGAATCCTACGATGGCACGACAGACCCCGCGGTTTGGATCGAAGACTATCTCCTTCACATCCATATGGCCCGCGGCAACGATCTCCACGCCATCAAGTACCTCCCACTCAAGCTTAAAGGACCAGCTCGGCATTGGCTTAATAGCTTGCCCGCAGAGTCAATTGGGTGTTGGGAAGACCTGGAAGCCGCATTCCTCGACAACTTCCAGGGCACATATGTGCGACCACCAGACGCCGATGACCTAAGCCACATAATTCAGCAGCCAGATGAATCGGCCAGACAGTTCTGGACACGGTTCTTAACAAAGAAAAATCAAATCGTCGACTGTCCGGATGCAGAGGCCCTCGCAGCCTTCAAACATAACATCCGTGACGAATGGCTAGCCCGACACCTAGGACAGGAAAAGCCGAAATCCATGGCAGCCCTCACATCACTAATGACCCGCTTCTGTGCGGGAGAGGACAACTGGCTAGCTCGCAGCAACAACCTCAGTAAAAATTATGGCAGTCCGGATACTAAGGACCACAATGGCAGGTCACGTCGAAGCAAAAATAAACGCCGCATTAACGGCGACGACAAGGAGGATACGGCAGTCAACGCCGGATTCCGAGGCTGTAAGCCCGGTCAGCAGAAGAAGCCATTCAAAAGAACCACTCCGGGTCCGTCCAATTTGGACCGAATACTCGACCGCTCATGCCAGATACATGGCACCCCCGAAAAGCCAGCTAACCACACCAACAGAGATTGTTGGGTATTCAAGCAGGCATGCAAGTTAATTGCCGAAAACAGTGACAAGGGGCTACATAGCGACGACGAGGAAGAGACCCGGCCACCGAACAGTAGAGGACAGAAGGGTTTCCCCCCACAAGTGCGGACGGTAAACATGATATACGCAACCCATATACCCAAGAGGGAGCGGAAGCATGCACTAAGGGACGTATATGCGATGGAGCCAGTCGCCCCGAAGTTCAATCCATGGTCCTCTTGCCCAATCACTTTCGATCGAAGAGACCATCCAACCAGCATCCGCCATGGCAGATTCGCCGCATTGGTTTTAGACCCAATCGTCGATGGATTTCACCTCACGAGAGTCCTGATGGACGGCGGCAGTAGCCTGAACCTGCTTTATCAGGATACAGTGCGCAAGATGGGCATAAACCCCTCAAGGATTAAACCTACAAAGATGACCTTCAAAGGCGTCATACCAGGTGTTGAAGCTAATTGTACAGGCTCAGTCATGCTGGAAGTGGTCTTCGGATCCCCGGATAATTTCCGGAGCGAGGAGTTAATCTTCGACATAGTCCCGTTCCGCAGCGGCTATCACGCTCTGCTCGGATGAACCGCGTTTGCAATGTTCAGCGCGGTGTCGCATTATGCATACCTCAAGCTCAAGATGCCAGGCCCTTGTGGAGTCATTACGGTCAACATAAATATGAAATGCTCCCTCCGAACGGAGGAACATACAGCGGCTCTCGCGGCAGAAGTACAGAGCAGCCTTCTAAGACAATTTTCGAGTCCGGCCGTTAAACGGCCGGACAAGGCCAAACGTGCCCGGAGCAACATCAACCAAGACCACCTGGCATGTTCCGAGCACGCGTAGCAATGCGTCCCCAACCCCAGCCCTCGCATGATTGCAAGACCAACCCTCCGCGTACATCATTACGCTCTGGAGATACCATGGGCCTAGGGGGAGGGGCACGACCACAACAGACCCAGAGTGCGGCTCGACCACACCAGGGACTCATAAGTGTGTCGCTCTTTTTTTTCTATTTTCCTTCTTTGTATACATAGGACTCCGTTCACCAGAGGCCCTGTCCGGCGGCGAACCCGCCGAACTCACGATGCAACAGCCAGGGAGGGAAAAAGGCTGCGACGAACACTCAGGTGGTCTCCATTACGAGCATTAAATTTTATTATATACACCAGTCCGCAGCCCACCCCTGGACGGGGACATGTTTATTTAGTCCAATCCCTTGCTTACCGCACTATTTGTATCACTCCGCACTCATAGCAGAATTCCTTGAATAAATAATGCAGCACTTTTTGCCTGTAATTGCATTACTTTACATATATGTTCACTAATGACATCTTGCACCCGTATACTTTGGTACGGCCAAATACACCAGGGGCTTATGTTCCCCGCATTATGGTGTGATAAGTCCGAACACTTTCACAAGTGCGGCACCCCGAACTTATAGCATTATATGAATCGGCTCCGAATCATGTCTTGGGTCAATAGTTGGGTTTGCCCGGCTCCCACGTTTTGGTGCCTTACGTTCTGTTCTGTCGGCTAAGGTGGCACTGGGAGAACCACTGCGATTGCGCCCCGGTTGAGCTGGCGAGCGCCTTAGTGGAGAAAGCTAAAACTGACTGGCATGATAAGGCGAGAGACTGGTCGCTGTTCGAGAGGTCTTTTTGGGTCCCTAAAGACTTATGCCGCTTCGAGCGAAGTACCGGATAATGTCCGACGAAGGCGTGGATAGCGCCCCGAATTCGGTCTTCGGAATACCAGGGGCTTCGCCAAAATTTAAAATTATAGAATTCTATGGGTAAGTGAGAGTGTTCAAGCATTATAAGTCCGGTTGCCTTGTTCGTTGTGTTGAGCGCCTCCCTAGATGGACCCAAAAATGGGAACAAGAGTGCTCAAGTTTATCGCGAACACCCCAGCACTAGTGGCATGGGGGATGAAGCCGACGACTTGCCATCTCTCAGATTTTATAAACGGCCGCACAGAAGGTAATATTTTAAATTAAACAAGCGTTGCTTAGCGCATATGAACAAAGTTTTCAGCGCACAGGATAATACAAAGCGAGTTTACTCAATAATTACATCTTTGGGGCACTCATCCGCAATCTTGCGGGCACCCTTCAGGACAGTCTTATAGTACATCTCGGGCGTACGATACTCCTTGCCCGCTGGCGGCGCGTCAGTGATGAGCCTCTCCGCATCCAGCTTGCCCAAGTGCACCTTTGCGCGGGCAAGGGCCCGACGAGCACCTTCAATACAGGCGGAGCGCTTGATGACCTCCACCCAGGGGCACGCATCCACCAGCCGCCGCACGAGGCTGAAGTAGCTCCCAGGCATGGCCTGTCCAGGCCACAGCCGGACTATGAGGCCCTTCATGGCCTCCTCAGCCACCTTGTGGAGCTCGACCAGCTGCTTCAGCTGGTCGCTAGGGGGCACCGGATGGCCGGCCTCAGCGTACTGAGACCAGAAGACCTTCTTTGTTGAGCTCCCCTCCTCGCCACGGTAGAATGCGGCGGCATCGGACACACTGCGAGGCAGATCTGCAAACGCCCCTGGAGAGCTCCGAATTCGGGTAAGTGTCAGGTAGTTTACATTAACATGCTTGCTTTGCATGAAAAATGCCTTACCCGCTGCTACTTTCTTCATATCCTCAACCTCCTGAAGGGCCTTACGGGCCTCGGCCTTGGCGGACCTCCGCCACCCGCGCCTCCTAGAGCTCTTGCCGCACCTCCGCCACCCGCGCCTCCTG
Organism: Triticum aestivum; assembly: GCF_018294505.1. Lineage (NCBI taxonomy): Eukaryota > Viridiplantae > Streptophyta > Magnoliopsida > Poales > Poaceae > Triticum > Triticum aestivum. The sequence continues at coordinate 269,394,505 of NC_057801.1, forward strand.
CTTCTCTCGCTCTGCCCGTTCCACGGCCGCATTGCATTCGGCCGCGGACATAGCCTCCTTCAGGGTTGCCACCTTGTTCGTGGCCCCTGCAGTACCCATGTTATCCTTGTTATTCTTTTATTGCAACCTAAATCCTTTTCTGCAAGGTAACTATTCAAAGTGGTGTTACTCACCTTCTTTGTCCTCGAGCTGCTTCTTGGCACGGCCGAGCTCTTGCTCGGACCGCTCGAGATCCTGCTTCAATGCACCGACCTCCACAGTCAGTGCGGCAGAGGTCAGCAGTGCAGCCTGCAAACCCATATTGACATACTTTTTAGCAACCCTGTGTATATCTTCTTAGATCCTCAGTTAGGCTTTTCTTTCCGAACACCGAACTGAGCATCAGGGGCTACTGTCTATGCAGTATTACATTACATAATTTTAACTCCTTACCTCAAAGCCTGTTAGAAGGCTACTGCAGGCTTCGGTCAGCCCGCTCTTGGCAAGCTGAACCTTCTGAATCACCGCACTCATAACAGTGCGGTGTTCTTCCTCAATGGAAGCGCCTTGGAGCGCCTCCAGCAAGTTGTCCGGCGCCTCCGGTTGGACGGAGGCCGCCGGCGTCACGGTCTTGCCCTTCTTGCGAAGGGGCCGCCTACCGGACTCCGGAACCACTGCGGGTTCTGGCGTGGAGTCCGGCGCAAAGTCCGGGAGGCTGCCTTGCGGCGCCTCCGGAGCCTCCTCCTGATAGGTCCCTTCCTGGGATCCCACCTCGGCGTCCTCAGCGGCGCGAGGGGTGGAGGCAGTCGGGATGGAATCCACATCCGACGGAGCCAACGACCCGCTCGATGAAGTGGGGAGATCATCATCGGCCGGACTACAGGCAGTATGCGACATTAGAAGGACACTATGTGACACAAAAGAGAAATTATAAATCATTCAGGAATCCGGATACTTACGATCTCGCCGGAGGCTTGGCCCTTGAAGGCCACTCTTCGCCGCCAACATTGGTGTTGGCAGAGCTGTCCGGGGGAATAGTTCTTCCCCTCTTGGACCCTTCGGCCTCCCCTATTGGGGAAGCCTTCCTCTTCCTCTCTCCCTCCTCTGGGAGAGAGTCTTCTTCCTCCTCCTCATCTTCGGGGGAGGAGTCCGCCTCGGAGTCGTCGGAGACCTAAAAACGGGAACTCTTTCGAGTACCCGTGGCCACCTTCTTGGCCTTCTTCTCTGGCACCACATGCGGTGCCGGAACCAGCAGCCCCGCTAGATGGACGTCTACTGGGTTTTCTGGCATGGGAGCCGGGCAGATGAGCTGCTCGGCCTTCTTCATCCAGTCCTGTCAAAGGAAAAGGGAAATTGAAACCCGCTTAGGGTCGAACTATTAACAACAAGTGTCCTGTAAAGGGGTAGAATCACTTACCTCGTCGGCTGGACGCTGCGAGTGAAATCCGCGATCTTCCGTCGCGGATGCAAGGGCTTCGACGCCCTTAAATAGCACCCTCCAGGCGCCTACGTACGTCGTGTCGAAGAGCCCGCTCAATGCCTGGTGCTGTTCCGGATCGAACTCCCACAGATTGAATGCCCATTCTTGGCATGGGAGCATCCGGCGGACGAGCATGACTTGGACCACGTTAACAAGCCTGAGCTTCTTGTTCACCAGCTTCTGGATAGAGGCTTGGAGTCCCGTCAGCTCCTTCGAATTACCCCATAGCAAGCCCTTCTCTTTCCAGGAGGTGAGTTGCATAGGGATACCAGATCTGAACTCGGGGGCCGCCGCCCACGCAGGGTCGCGTGGCTCGGTGATATAGAACCACCCCGACTGCCACCCCTTGACGGATTCCATGAAGGCCCCTTCGAACCAAATGACGTTGGGCATCTTGTCCAACATGGCGCCTTCGCACTCCGCTTGAGTGCCCTTCACTACCTTCGGCTTGACATTGAAGGTCTTGAGCCACAAGCCGAAGTGGGGATGGATGCAGAGGAAGGCCTCGCACACGACGATAAACGCCGAGATGTTGAGGATGAAGTTCGGCACCAGATCATGGAAATCCAAGCTGTAGTAGAACATGAGCCCCCGGACAAAGGGGTGAAGTGGAAAGCCCAGTCCGCGGAGGAAGTGGGGAAGGAAAACGACCCTCTCATGGGGCCTAGGGGTGGGGATGAGCTGCCCCTCGTCGGGCAGCCGGTGCGCGATGTCGCTGGAAAGGTATCCGGCGCTGTGCAGCTTTGTGATGTTCTCCTCCTTAACGGTGGAGGCCAACCACTTGCCTCCCGCTCCGGACATGGTCGGAGAAGGTTGAGACGAGATGCGCGAACTTGGGCGCTGGAGCTCGAGTGCGCAGAGATGGATAAGCAAAGGAGGAAGAAGGCATAGGTGAAAAGGTGGATCCTTATCCCTTATATATAGGCGGACGAAGACTATGTGTCCCCACTGGCCTGGTAAAACTCGCTTATCTCCCAAGCGCCACCATCAATGGCGCGGCTGGGTTACCCACGTCCGTATTGATGAGAATCCCGGAATAAGGGGAACATGATCTCTGCTTCGACAGGACGTGCCAAGGAAACCGCTTCGCTAAACGCGCTGAGGTGGTATAATAAAAAATGATTCAAGGCTTGGTAGTGGCGTGACGTCACGCCACAAAACACGTCAGCAGATTGAACTTGTGCACATATTATTCTCTCTATGGTGGAATGTGGAATTTATTTTGCAGAGCCGGACACTATCCTGGTGTTCACAATCTTCTATGGATTATTTGGAGGAGGAACCCGCCTTGCAATGCCGAACATTATGCGCGCCGGACTCATCGTCATTGAAGCCAGGTTCAGGGGCTACTGAGGGAGTCCTGGACTAGGGGGTGTCCGGACAGCCGGACTATCATCGTCCGCCGGACTCCAAGACTACGAAGATACAAGATTGAAGACTCCGTCCCGTGTCCGGATGGGACTTTCCTTGGCGTGGAAGGCAAGCTTGGCGATACGGATATGTAGATCTCCTACCATTGTAACCGACTCTGTGTAACCCTAGCCCTCTCCGGTGTCTATATAAACCAGAGGGCTTTAGTCCGTAGGACATAACATCCATTACAACAATCATACCATAGGCTAGCTTCTAGGGTTTAGCCTCCTTGATCTCGTGGTAGATCCACTCTTGTAATACACATCATCAATATTAATCAAGCAGGACATAGGGTTTTACCTCCATTAAGAGGGCCCAAACCTGGGTAAAACATCGTGTCCCTCGTCTCCTGTTACCATCCGCCTAGACGCACAGTTCGGGACCCCCTACCCGAGATCCGCCGGTTTTGACACCGACAGCTTCCTCGTGTCCCACAGGGGGATCGAGGCCAACCCGGAGATGGTCAAGGCAATCGAAGACATGAGTCCACCGCAAACCCTTAGATAAATGTAGAAGCTCGCCGGTCGCGTGACTGCATTAGGACGCTTCATCTCCAAGCTGGGGGATCGTGTCCTGCCGTTCTTCAAGCTGATGAAGAAGAAAGGCCCATTTGAGTGGACATAGGAGGCTGACCAAGCATTTCAAGACCTCAAGAAATTCTGACCAGCCCTCCGGTGATGGTGGCATCGTGCCCTCTCGAGTCCTTGGTGCTATACCTCGCCGCCACTCCCTACTCCGCCAGCGCAGCCCTTGTGGCCGTTCGGGAGGAACGCCAGGCTAAGGCCATGTCACTCCCAGCCACGGCCTCAGCCGTGGTGACACAAGACCAGGAAGGCCTCGCGAGGACCACGACAGCAGCAGCAGGGGACCAAGCTCATCAAGAAGACGCCCCTAGGGCTGAAGAGTCTGCACCAAGCAACCAGGCACAGGGGGCTCCATTGTCTCAGGAAACGCTTCAACCTCCGGAGGACACAGGCCATGTCAGCACACCCACCCTCATCAAGCATCTAGTGTACTTCGTCGTCACGGTGTTGCGGGATGCAAGGGCACGATACCCATGCCTCAGAAGCTCTTACTCATGCTGTTGGTGGCCTCGCGTAAGCTACGACACTACTTTCAAGGTCACCCCATCAAGGTCGTCTCGGCCTACCCATTCGAAAGGGTAATTAGGAGCCTCAACTCCACTGGAAGGGTCGCCGAATGGAACATCGAGCTGCAGGCATTTCAGTTGGAGTTCAGCACAACTAGGGTCGTCAAGGGAGCCGCACTTGCTGATTTTGTGGCAGAATGGACAGAGGCGCCAGGGCTCAAGGAGGGTGAGGATCGGTCTCTCTCCCCAGGAAGTGAAGCACCAGATGGCTGGGTCATGTACTTCGATGGTGCATTCTCGCGGCAAGGCGCGGGGGCTGGTGCGGTGCTTATATCCCCCACTTAGGACAAGCTCTATTACATAGTACAACTCTATTTCCAGCAGGGCGAGAAGGTCTCCAACAACATAGCAGATTATGAGGGCCTCATAGTAGGCCTGAAAGCTGTAGCGGCACTGGGAGTGAAGTGCCTCATCATCAAGGGCGATTCACAACTCCTCGTCAAATTCTCCAACAAGGTGTACGAGCCGAAGGACGAGCACATGGAGGCATATCTTGCAGAAGTACGCAAGATGGAGAAGCAGTTCTGGGGGCTGGAGCTGCGGCATGTGCCCCGCGACACCAACCAAGAGGCTGATGACATCGCCAAGAGGGCATCTAGGCAACTGCCTTAGGAACCTGGTGTTTTCGAGGAGCGACTCTTCAAGCCGTCGGCGACACCATCACTTTCAAGCGTGGCGCAACCTCGGGAAGAGCTCCCTCAGCCACCTGCCGCTGGAGCCCCGGCCTGTGGTCCGACCTCGGGAGCGCACCTACTCTTGGCGCTGGGGCCTCAGGAGGGATGTTGGAGCATGGTATTCAAGGACTACCTGATGGAAGGGACGCTGGCAGAGAAAGAGGAGGACGCAGAACGTGTGGCCCGGCAGGCCACGACCTACTGCATTGAAGACGGGGAGTTATACCGGAAGCGGCCAAATGACATTTCCCTATGTTGCATCTCTAGGGAATAGGGGAAGGAGCTGTTGGCCGACATACACGGTGGAGATTGCGGACACCACTCATCATCACGGACCCTCGTCGGCAAGGCGTTTCACAGTGGGTTCTACTGGCCTACGGCACTCAACGACTCGACCGAGCTGGTGAAGTCCTGTGAAGCCTGCCAATTCGATGCCAAGCAGATCCATCAGGCAGCTCAGGGCCTGCAGACCATCCCGCTATCATGGATGTTCACGGTCTAGGGGTTGGATATCTTGGGCCCGTTCCCTCGAGCGCCTGGGGGCTACCGCTACCTCTACGTCGCCATCAACAAGTTCACCAAGTGGGCAGTGGTGGAAGCTGTCCGCACCATCCCAACCGGTTCTGCAGTCAAGTTCATCAAGGGCCTCGTGAGCCGGTTTGGGGTCCCTAACCGCATCATCACCGACAACGGTTCGCAGTTCACTAGCAACCTCTTCAAGACATATTGTGCTAACCTTGGAACGCAGATCTGCTACGCTTCGGTGGCGCACCCCCGGAGCAACGGCCAGGCCGAACGCGCCAACGCGGAGATCTTGAGAGGCCTCAAGACCAGGACCTTCAAGAAGAAGCTGGAGGCCTACAGCAGGGGCTGGTACGACGAGCTCTAGTCCATGTTATGGTCCATTCGCACTACTGCCACCAAGCCAACAGGCGAGACCCCGTTCTTCCTCGTCTACGGAGCAGAAGCAATTCTCCCTCACGAGGTCAGGCATCGCTCCACACGGGTCCTGGCGTTTGATGAGGCGCAGCAGGACACCACGTGGGGGATGGACCTCGTGCTGGGGGGGGGGATGCCGCTGTGAAGCTACGCTACGGGCAGCAAGATACCAGTAGGCGCTGCGGCGGTATCACTGTCGCAACATCCGCCCAGGACTCTCGAGGTAGGTGACCTCGTACTCAGGCGAGTGCTCTACAGGGAAGGGTTGCATAAGCTCTTGCCCATGTGGGAGGGCCCGTTCAAGGTTGTCCATGTTTCCAGGCCTGGCGCCGCGCACCTGGAGACCCAGGAAGGGGTGCCCATCCCAAACGCTTGGAACATCCAGCACCTCCGGAAGTTTTACCCCTGAAGAAAGGCCAAGTGCCTGTGAAAAAGGCCCGGAGCCTGTGAAGCTCGGCGCCCGAAGAAAGGCCCGGTGCCTGTGAAAAAGGCCCAGTGCCTGTGAAGCTCGCCGCCCGTGACACTCTCACGTATTAATGGGTGGGGCTGTACACGCCTCGGAGTCTCCGGAGTGCCGCCCTTGGGCCTTGGGGGCTCCCTTCCACGCCCAGTGGCAGCACTTAGCTCCGCACTGGTGAGAAGACGTCAAAGACTAGACTAGGTGCCGGAGGCGGCTTTTCATTTGCTTTCCACAGTTGGCTTGTTCTCCCTTGTTTGAAACTTTGTTAAAGTTGCTCTAGTGTTCTTTGCCGGTCCTGCCCATCGTCTTCTGCCCTCGTTTTTTGTTCTTAGCTTTTTGCCTGACTCATTTTCTATCTCGAAAACCTCATGAGGGGGCCGCGGGCACCTCGTGAGCCCTTACTCTCCTGATTTTCGTGAGGCTCTCTCGTTCGAGTCCGCAGCGGGAGCACCCCTCCTAGTCCGTGTCCCTTGGGCATTGCGACACAAAGCGCCAGACCATGGCCGACACCCCTCGCAACCAAGGTTCGAAAATGATTCTCCCAATGAATGTTTTGCAGCTCTTAAGGCGCCCGGCGAGGCCCGAAGCAGGCACCTTGCAAGGTGGAAACCACTTCAAACGTGCTAAGCTAAGTCATTCCTACGTGCAGACGCATAACAACGGCACCATAACACAGCACGGGAACAATAAATGCAGTACCATAATTAGGGGATCATAGTTTGTTGCATGCCCCCCCATGGGGCCCCATACTTCTCTCTCGATGCAGCAAAAGAAGGAAAGCAAAACAAAAGCGGCATGCGCCTTGCAGCAGCTCGCGAGGAGGGATCTGTGTCGTCCTCCTGAGCTCAGTCAAACTCCGCCTCGCACTTCACCGGAGCACGGCGACGGGACGACTCGCTGCCGCCCTTGAAGCGGGCGCGGCGGCATGGTGGCTAATCGCGGCCACCGCTGGAGGAGCTGTCGCCAGAGGAGGAGCCGCTAACGCTCGACGAGCTGCGGTCGTCACCAGGAGCAGGTACACCTTCGCCCTCATCACGACCATCGCCCAGGACGAGCACCTCGTCGCAATTGTCATCTTCAGGGCAGCACCCAACACGGTGGCCGTCTTCTCCAAACACCCTCACGTAGAGGGTCATATCGCCATCGTACTTGAAGTGGAGGGTGCACCGCTTGCCCAAGACCATGAGCATGGGCAAACGTTTGCCAGCCCCGGGTCAGGGCTACGTTGCCGGCGATGGAGATCTCCACCGCGACCCAGGAGGCCTTGCTACAGCTGCCATCCTCCTGCAACCAGAGCCCGCCGAGGCCAGCAGCCGGTAGTTCGCCAGCGAAGGAACAAGGGAGCTGAAGTCAGTTGTCGGCGGGTCATCCGACCACACAGTGAACTCCAGCAGCACCTCCTCCGAGTGGAAGCGTAGCCGAGGAGGCCGCGCAGCCACATCAAGCCTTCCCCCACCAACCGGGCTGCTTCGACATGGGCGGCCACCACCGCGTGAAGGCCCACCACCGCGACCATCGGAAGCCACAGTAGGGGTCGCCGGATGCTTGCAGGGATGACCGCGGCCGCGCTTGGGCGAAGGAGAGCCATGCCCTTCCTGATGAGCCTTCCCCTCTTCACGGCCGAAAACCTCTTCACAGGTGCCACGAAGGCGCTGCGAGAAACATGAGCGAGGGAGAAGAAGCAGGCGGAGCGGGAAGAGATGGGCAACGAGGGCTTTCACCCATCCTCATTTATAGTCCAAGGAAGGCCAACCGCCTGCCTCCACGATCGCAGGTAATGATGACTCTTTTTGCATACAGCAGGGACTCGTCAAATCGGGCAGTTGCCAAGGCAGCATGGGGAAGAAGAGACACCGACGTCCAATCAGTCGCCACGCGTCAACCAAGGCCGCAGGCTGTTGGGGCCCGCGGCGCTCCGCACTTGCCCTTTGGCTTCGCTGATAAGCCAAGTCCGAGCACGCCTTGGTCCCGGGGGCTACTGTCGGCGTTCTAGGAATGGGGGTCCCCAGACTTGCCTGCCTGCGGCCTGCTGCATGGCTCAACCAGTGGCCCGGTATGGCCCATCTTCATCGACCAACACTCAAGACCCTCACAAGGGGCCAAGCCTTGTGGGGCGGATGACACAAGGACTCCTCAGGAGTGGCCTTGCCAGGCGGGCTCGCGAGGAGGCAGAGAGATCAAGGCAAGGGGTACCTTGCGAGGTCCCCATGACGCAAGCCATGACGATCACGACCAGGCGGGCGCCAGCCCGCGCAGTGTCCTCATTTCCTCTTTGGCGCAAAGGGGTCAAGCGCAGGCGCAGAGTACCGAGGCATCATGCAAAGGTTTCCATATCGGTGCAACAAGACCAAGACCAGCAGGACGGTAGGACAGAGGTCACCATGGAGCCCAAGACGGCGTCATCACCAACACCTTTGGCAGGCGAAGACCACCTTTAGTCTGGATAGCTTGTACTAGTTGTCTCCTTTCGAAATGGCCATTGTTGGATCCCTTCCCGCTCAATATTTGGGAAGAGGACCAGGGCCTCTATAAATAGGGCTAGACACCACAGTGGAGGGGCATCTCATCCAGAGACGGATCGAATCCTTCCCAAGCAGAACACCACACCACCGCAAGAACACCACTCCTCGCGAGACTGTTCTTCCTCTATACTGTTCATCATCAGCCCAAGAGGCAATCCACCACCACACACATGAGTAGGGTGTTACACCACAACGGTGGCCCGAACCTGTATAAATCTCGCGTCTTTTGTGTTGTTCATCGATCTAGCTTAGGGATCGCGGCAAGGCTGAGAGCGATATTCGGTAGGAGGAGATGTTCGTGCGCAGCCATGTGTTCGAACCTTAAGGGTTTTGCCGGAACCCGATATCCGACGCGCGCGATGCATGCAACATACATGGTTAAGGATAAGGGCGTGGTGGGAAGAGTGAATTGGCGGTTTCTACCCCATGTGTTAAAGTCATTCACGTGCCATCACAAGAATGGCCCCTCCACTATTGGCTTTACATGATGTGCGGGAAAATCGGAAAGTGGCCCAGACTCAAGATTAATGAAGAAGCAAAGAAGACACGAAGGGGCCAGCCCCTTCAGTACCCCTGCCTGTGCACTTATTAGGGCCTACCCCGACGACGCCCGGCAGCGCGATCAGGGCAGGCCCAGGAGCTTCTATCGGTGCAACAGACCGTGGGTATGTTGCCCTGACTGTGCACAGGCACGGGAACAAGATTGTGGCATCAGGCCATGCCATAGTACAAGAGACTAAGATCTTCAAAGGACCAACATGGAGAACAAGAGGACCAAGATCAAGCCAGAGAAACCAGATACCACCAGGAGAAAAGCCTCCCCTTGCCGGGCAAATGGACTTAGCGAGGGCAGAGCCACCCCCGAAGAAAGCAACCAAGAAGTCCCGGCAGGGCCTGCCAGGACTCACGGAGGCGAGATACACCTCATCAACCACTCCCCCACAACCCACATTGTGGATCAGTGCGGTTTCAAGCTGCAAAGTGACTAAGTGGCAACCATTCGCCACATGGCAGCCCCTTTCTACAAGAAAACCTACAGATGACACTCATCCTACGACATGTCGAACAAGCAGGCGTGGAGCTGGCAGAATAAGCCCGGCAAGGCTTGTCGGGCGAGCAACGATGTGACGTTGAGCGGCTCATTTAATGCGCCCTGTCAGCCTGTAGAGTTAGGTATGATAGCACTGTTTGCTATCTTATCAGTGTATAATGACTGATTTGCCATTGTGGTGACCCCTTAAGCTATAAAAGGAGGCCCACGGTGTCAGGACCCCGATTCAATGCCACACCGATCTAGCATGTAACACCTCATATCACTTTGTGGCCTCACGCACAGTATTCCGACAGGTGTCACCTTACCAGGCCCGGGACCATTTGCGCCTTTTGGGACACGTATATGATAGTGTCGCTAACATCCATATGACAAGGAGCCCGGGCTGACATGGCTAGTCATGAACCCAAAGTGGCACTAACTTACAGGGACAAGCATACATGACCTAAAAATGAACTTGTCGGTCATCAACGAGTGAATCGGGGATGTAGAAACTGGGCTAGCAGGGCTCCGGTAAACCGGCTGTAGCAGGCTAACAGGACTCCGAGAGACGCCGCGTGACATTTCCCCGAAGGGACAGACACGGGAATGAAGAAGGACACATGTTGGCCAGCCTAAGTGTTCCGGAGCAGTAGCAAGCTACTAAGGCTCAGTGGAAGCACTAGGAGACATTTCCCGGTAAGAGAGGCTACCAAGGATAGACAACTAGATAGTCAGATCCCACACATACCAAGCATTTCACCAACATACACAAAATATGCTCGATATGTGCAAATACAACATGGCATCACAACATGACTCTACAACTCAAGTATTTTATTCAATAGGCTCCGAGGAGCGAGATATTACAAACATGGGTCTCATGACCCAATATTCAGAGCATACAAGTCAAAGCACAAGCGGAAGCTTAACATGTCTGACTACAAACATCAACAAATGAAAAAGGCTGAGAAGCCTGACTATCTACCAGATCCTGCCGAGGGCACAAGATTGTAGCTGAGGTAACAAGCTAAACATCAAAGTCCACGCGGAACTACTAGCGAGACTGAAGTCTCTCTAAAAAACATAAATTAAGCAAACGTGAGTACAAATGTACCCAGCAAGACTTACATCAGAACTAGCTACATATGCATCAGTATCAACAATTGGGGTGGTGGAGTTTAACTGCAGCAAGCCAGCTTTGACTCAGTGGCTATACTGAACTACGACTGCAAGTAACTCTTTTGAGGTGGCGCACATGATCCCACATATTCACCATATCAATACACAACTATGGATCCGTTCCCGTCTTCCTACGAGAACGCCATCCATAGCACTCACGCTTATCTTGCGCATTTTACAGTATCCACGTTCACTTATCTATGACCTGTATAGGCAACCCAGAGGTCCTTTACCGCAGACGCGGCTATTCGAATAGATCATATTAATCCTGTAGGGGTGTACTTCTTCACACACGCTCTCGCCACTTACCGCCATGTACATGTCGTGTATCTCGGTAACCTTCAAGCGGAAGCCTAGCGAGGGTGTCAGCCACGACCTGACTAACTACATAAGTCTCTAGTCCAGTTTTCTCACCTATTCGGGTTCCATCCGCAAGGAGATCCGGCCGGGGTGTCGCTCACGGCCCCAAACGATGTGAGCAGGGTTCCCAAGCCCACCTTCCGGGTGCCACTTGGTACATCGTTCCACTGCACCTAGCCTGTCCCAAGCCCACCTGTACCGGGTGCCACTTGGTAGACTACTAACACTACCTACAAACACCAGAAACTAGTTGCAACTCCTAGACAGAGATCGAGTTGATTAATAAGTCGAGAGAGCTTGGAGTGCCCGGAGCCCAATGTGTGGTAGTAACTGCTCATGGATCACAAACACAGAACTCAGTTCCTGAGGACGGCTTCAATGAGACAACCCACCATGTACTCTTACATGGCCTCTCACGCTACCTTTACCAAATCGTGTTCACACGATTAGCTCTCAACAGTAGGACATGTTTCACAACACTCCAATTCATCCCCGGTTAATCAGACCTGACACAACTCTAAGCAATAGCAGGCATGACAAACAAGCATGAATGAGTAGGCACATCAGGGCTCAACAACTCCTACTCATGCTAGTGGGTTTCATCTATTTACTGTGGCTATGACAGGTCATGCACAGGAAAGGGGTTCAACTACCGCAATATGTAACAGTTGAATCGTTGTTGTCCTAATGCAGTAAAGGATAGCAGAAGCGAGAGAGTGGGATTTTATCGGAATGAACAAGGGGTTTCTGCTTGCCTGGCACTTCTGAAGATAGTATAGCTCTTCATCGGTGTCATCGAACTCATCGTCGGGACCACGTCTACTGAGGGGGAACAAATACCGACAATAGAGAGGAAACACAATCAATGCAATGTGACAATATGATGCATGATCTTGACATGGCAACATGCTGTGATTTGAGCTAATGCAACTAAAATCAGATTAAATGAAGTTGGTTTGAACCAAAGATTCAAACCCAAACTTCATATGTGATGGTTTAAATGCCCTTTATATGACTTGTCCTAAACAGCAGTCATAAGTTGCTCTAACATGCATGAAAATGGTACAGATGGATAGATTGGATTTTCTGATCATTTTTCATATATAACTTATCTCATTTGGAGTTATGGTTGAATTTCTATGAATTTTTAAAGTTTATACTAATTTCTGGAATTTTCTGAATTATTTTAAATCCAGAAAATGATTAACTGCGTCAGTATTGCATCATGCTAACCTCAGCAGGTCAACGGACCCGGCCCAGGTCAAACCTGACCAGTGGGGCCCGCTGGTCAGTGACACAGAGTCAGCTACAGAGGCTGACATGTGGGACCCGGTCACAGCTGACGTGGCCAAGTCAAAGTTGACAGGCGGGGCCCACTGTGATTAGTGTTAACCTAACAGAGAAATTAAACTAATTAGTTTAGGCGCTGGGGCCCACATGGCAGTGGCTCTAGGGGTGGTTAGCTGGGTCATTAGCTACTAATGACGTAGCCATGTCGGACGCGCTGGCGGTTAGACGACGATGACCACGGCTCGCGGCTGTGACGCTCGGAATCAAGCTGCGGGTAGTGGTTTGGCGCGCTGGGAGTATGGGGAGGAGCTCTTGCTCGTCCGCATCCAATGGACCAGGCGGGAGGCTGCAGGATGGTTGGGAGCAACGCCGGCAGCAAGCGAGGTGGCGGCCGGAGATACAGCGCTATGGGCACGAGGACCGCATCATGCTAGCGAGCGAGCTGATGGCCGCGTGGGGCTCCTGGGAGCTCCCTGAGCACGCCTGCGTGCTTGTGTTAGCCAGGCGGGGCTGCTAGCGATGGTGACGACGGACGCAGCGCCGGTGAGCTTCAGCGACGACAGGGAGCAGCGCTAACGCACATAATCGAGCGCGAGGACGGAGGAGAAACGGAGAGGAGCTCACGGCGACACGCCGAGCAGATCAGCGGGCTCGGGGAGGCACAGACGGCGACGCAACAGCGGAGAAGACGGTCGATGGCGTCGCTGCGGTTTGTCTGAGCTCGTGTGCTTCTACTAGGAGGAGCATTGGGTCGTCTTGGAGCTCATGGGCATGGAGGAGGGGAGAGGAAGGGCTGGTGGCCATGGTGAACGACAACGGTGGCGACGGCCGCGTTCGGGTCTGCTCGGGAGAGTGGCTAGAGGGCGAGGGAGAGAGCAGAGAGTGAGGGGAAAGTGAGAGGGGGCCTCGAGCGTCTCCAGACGCGGATTAGGACAAAGGGGCGGCCTCCAGCGCGAAGCAGGAGGTGGAGGGCTCCGCGGGTGCGCGCGTGTGTTCGCTCCTGCCTATTGGTAGGAGGAAGACGACGAGCGAGGAGGTAAGTGGGCTGGGCCAGTAGGCTATAGTACTGGGCCGGTTGGTGGGCGCCAGGTAAGTCCTTTCCTCTCTCTCTCTGTCTTACTGTTTTTTCTATTTCTGTTTTGTTTTATTTAATTTTGCCACTGTTTTAAAATCAAAACAGATTCAAAAGTAGTACAAAATATCCACTGGATATTTTTATGTTGCTGAATGGACTGATCCAAATGCACATAAAATGTTCAAGGGTATTTGAAAATATATTCTATACATATTATGAATATAATTCCAAATGCAACTAAAATAATGATTTAAGTTCAATGCTCAAAATATTCCTCAAAAATATTCATTATTTTTGGTTTGGTGGAAAACCTTTGCCAAAATATAACCAACATTATTTAAGGCCATTTTGGAAACATTGAATCCATTTTCTAGGGTTCTTTGCCCTTCTTTTAAGTTAATTTCTGAGGTTTCAACAATCCTCAATTCAAGTTTCAGAAATTTAAACATGGTGCATGGATGCTTATGCAGAGTCAGGCAAGGACTAAGCTAGGGCTGTGACAACTCACCCCTACTAAACAAGAATCTCGTCCCAAGATTCAAGACGTGAGGTAAGAAGTCAGAGGGGACACAAAGCTAACACGATCTTCACGATCCAACTATCCTTCTCAAAGATGTTGATTCATTGCTTCGTATTAATTTTGACGTCTTTTCTTTCGAGATCTTCATCCAACTCGATGACGTCAGAAAGAAACTCTATCGGAAAGGATCATTGAAACTCTTCATACCAGGCTAAGACAATTCACAAACGATCATTTGGCGGAGTGCGAAGGAATGGCATACCCAGACTAGAATGGATGATGTGGACTACCTTGTTGAAGACAACGCAAGGGATGATTTTGCTTGCACGTGCTCTCAAGAACTTGATCATTTCCATATTCATCAAGGTTTTACCAATATCCGTGTCAAGGATCCTGGCAACACAACATACTACCATGATGAATGGTGATGGATGATGCAGATGCAAAGGAAGATAACTCCTTCTCAGATTTCACCTTAGCAAAGCCAAGGGATCAAAATCTAGATGATCGACCGAGAGACATTTAGCACTCCGCTTATAATGTTCTCCTTGATGTCCTAGTGTAACCCATTTTAGATATGGTTTGGTGTTTAGGACATCAAGTAAAAGGTCGGACTTCGGAAGCACAAGAATCCATAAGGGATAACTACGGAAGTAAATCCTACGAAATCCTCATGGGAAGGTGGCCAACTTCCTCAATCAAGATACTACAATAATAGGTCTTCCGGCTGGGTGTGTTGGCCACGGCATCCACTTCACCGGTTACAGAGAGACCAATACTATAGTCCTTGGGAAACATTCCAACTATCATATCTGCCTAAGATTCAGATCTGGTTGGTGTCAGGATATTCCAGACCCATCAAGTCTAGAAAGAAAAATGAAAGTTTGCAACACAAATTTACGAGATGACATTGCGAGATTCTAGGGGAATGAACTGCGATAGCAAGCTCCAAAACATGAGCTAGTTCTGCTACATACATGTGAATGCGTTGTCCCAGACAAGCATGACCACATAGCAGTCTTATAGTAAAACACTACCGAGTTCAGGTGGGGAACCATCAACGAGGATATTGAAGTCTTGTGCATTACCATGGATTAGCAATTAACTTCTTTTCCTGGAACAAATCAATCAGTGGCTTGGTGTGCTAGGAATGCATATAGAATGAAGGTTGCAAGTCTCCAGACCACAGAATACTTTGCACATATGCATGACTGACTTGGGATGATTCCAGAGGAAGCAAAAACAAACTTTCTCGAGTTCACGGCGGCAACTTGCATCAAATGCACATGAATTAGAGGAAGCCACTTCTTTCATCCGGGCATATGCTTCATGCACGAGACATGAATATAATGCTTATAAAAGTTTCCAATGCTAACTTAGATGTTCAACATGAACCATGGACAAGATGAAAGTGTTGTCAATGGGCTCAACAACAATCCATCCAGGCTTCCATACAGGTAGAATACCACAATTAAGTGAACACGGTGATAGCATTGGTCAGACCTAAAATATATAACGGTGTATGCTTGAGGAATCAACCACGAGTAAGACAACATTACGAGAATCCTTGGTTATGATTTGATTTGAGGATAGCCCACACTCAAATCAAAGTTCATACAAGACAATAGGTCCAACAACTGATCACAAGGGTCAATCGATGAAAACACCATCTTTCTTTAACACACATACAAGATATCCCTTAGAATGAACTAAGCTAGGCAAGCTTTTATCTTCCAACTCTCCAAGTTGTTATTTAGCTTAACCAACTAGCTCATGGTATCCAACACAGATTCTAGAGAAGGGATGGTTACAAGAGAACCAACTTGATCACGAGCTCAACATAGAGGTCAGGGGACAACCTGGTAACAGTTCTGAGAAGATATTCGGAAGATCACGAACCACCGATATGTTACTAAGCTCGAGAACAATCTTGCTTTTCAGGGCAAGACAATATGATCAAAAGAGCGAGGGATTGACACAATCCTAACTCATTGATCGAAAAGTGCACCGAAAATAAGGACTAGGTAGCACAATCTATCTTAGAATGATGACTCAAGAAACAACACACTAAGAATGAAATTATTGTCCTTTAACTACAAGGCAACAAGGTTGCTATGAGTATTGATTTCACACATCATAGTTCACCTGCCGGCATTCCGGTTGGAATAACACGAGGACCAAGGAATGAATAATGATGGAGAGAAGTATCACTGTATCAAGAGTTCATAGAATGGTGTGCAATTCCCATGATAAGCTTAATATAAAGATGGTAACACTCCAAGGTAGAACAGAACAAAAGATGGTTTAGCAACTTGATCTGCGGAGTACGACTACTTTGACCCAATCCTGGAAATGGTTACGGTACTGGAGTTTGTTTCCCCTAGTCATTCCGGAATAGAATGGCTTGACGGACCACAAGAATAATAGGCATCAATAGACGTGATTGCACAACTACTCCTAACTATCAAATGATAGTCGAGGGCCAGAGAACAACTAAAGAGGGACAACTCAAAGGAGCATACGATTTTCTGAGTTGTGGATGCATAGATTAGTATGACGAGCAAAACTCAACATTTCTTCCGGATAACCCATGTAGAAAGGTAGAACTGGTAGACTCACAAAATGGAATGGAGAACTCATTAAGAGCACTCTAATCTGATCTTTCGGTTCAAAAGAACTTTTGCCAAGGATGGTTCATGGTATTTGGAAGAAGGAAATACCACGGACCTCGAGGACTATCACAAAGGTTACTAATAACCTAAAGGAACTAGCAACACTATCAACATGAAGTAAGTAGGGTGAATCTCGGGTTCAGAAACCCAGGAGTAGAATACCTACTACTAAGTGGCATCACGGGATGCTTTTGAGAATGATGGCCAGAATCGTCACACTGGGAACACAAAACATGGCTAGATTACTAGATGATCCCCTAAGACACCTAGGGTCATAATAATAAATCCAACATGTATGTCGAGGCAATAGAGTACCTCAACTCAGCAATTAGTGTGATTAACCTGGCTTAGAGGAACATCGAAACCAGAGGGAAAGGATTTTGCAAGTGCATGAGATTGTTTAGAAACCTGGGATGGCTCGGACAGCATAACGGCTGTAACTGCTCAAAAAGATTTGAGACATCCTACAAAAATGGTTGCGTAACCACTCAACATCACAACATCAAGGTTCCGAGACCAACTATCAACATGCGGAAGTAGTAGGAACAGAACTAAGGCATAAATACATCAATCCTATAAGTCTATGGATTAGTAACACGCGATCCTGATAGAAAGAAGAGAAAGCCTAGTTTCTTAACCCCGTAGGAATATAAGATGACTCGGATCAGAAGGGCATAAGGTATAAGGAGTAAAAAGAGCCTTACATTCCCATTCACAATCAATTCTCTTATAAAACTAAAGAAGTTCTAGACTCAACTTCGACCAGTTTGGCTTGGTCATCCTACAGGCAATCAGGCTCTGATACCAAAGCTGTCAGGACCCCGACTCAATGCCACACCGATCTAGCATGTAACAGCTCATATCACTTTGCGGCCTCACGCACGGTATTCCCACGGGTGTCGCCTTACTAGGCCCGGGACCATTTGCGCCTTTTGGCACACGTATATGATAGTGTCGCTAGCATCCATATGACAAGGAGCCCGGGCTGACATGGCTAGTCATGAACCCAAAGTGGCACTCACTTACAGGGACAAGTATACATGACCCAGCAACGAACGTGTCGGTCATCAGCGAGTGAATTCGGGCTGTAGCAACTGGGCTAGCAGGACTCCGGTAAACCAGCCTGTAGGAGGCTAACCGGACTCCGGTAGACACCGCGTGACATTTCCCCGAAGGGACAGACACAGGAACGAAGAAGGACACATGCCAGCCAGCCTAAGTGTTCCGGAGTAGTAGCAAGCTACCAAGGCTCAGTGGAAGCACTAGGAGACATTTCCCAGTAAGAGAGGCTACCAAGGATAAACAACTAGATAGTCAGATCCCACACATACCAAGCATTTCAACAACATACACACAATATGCTCGATATGTGCAAATACAACATGGCATCACAACATGACTCTACAACTCAAGTATTTTATTCAATGGGCTCCAAGAAGCGAGATATTACAAGCATGGGTCTCAGGACCCAACATTCAGAGCATACAAGTCAAAGAACAAGCAGAAGCTTTACATGTCTGAGTACAGACATCAACAAATGAAAAAGGCTGAGAAGCCTGACTATCTACCAGATCCTGCCGAGGGCACAAGATCGTAGCTGAGGTAACAAGCTAAACGTCAAAGTCCACGCGGAACTACTAGCGAGACTGAAGTCTCTCTACAAAAACATAAATTAAGCAAACGTGAGTACAAATGTACCCAGCAAGACTTACATCAGAACTAGCTACATATGCATCAGTATCAACAAAGGGGGTGGCGGAGTTTAACTGCAGCAAGCCAGCTTTGATTCGCTGGCTATCCTGAACTACGACTGCAAGTAACTCTTTTGAGGCGGCGCACACGAGTCCACATATTCACCATATCAATACACCACTATGGATTCGCTCCCGTCTTCCTACGAGAACGCTATCCATAGCACTCACGCTTATCTTGCGCATTTTAGAGTATCCACTTTCACTTGTCTATGAACTATATAGGCAACCCAGAGGTCCTTTACAACGGACCCGGCTATTCTAATAAATCATATTAACCCTGTAGTGGTGTACTTACCGCCATGTACACATCGTGTATCTCGGCAACCTTCAAGCGGAAGCCTAGTGAGGGTGTCGGCCACAACCTGACTAACCACACAAGTCTCTAGTCCAGGTTTATCACCTATTCGGGTTCCATCTGCAAGGAGATCCGGCCGGGGTGTCACTCACGGCCCCAAACGATGTGAGCAGGGTTCCCAATCCCACCTTCCAGGTGCCACTTGGTACACCGTTCCACTACACCTAGTCTGTCCCAAGCCCAACTGTACTAGGTGCCACTTGGTAGACTACTAGCACTACCTACAAACACCAGAAACTAGTTGCAACTCCTGGACAGAGATCAAGTTGATTAATAAGTCGAGAGAGCTTGGAGTGCCCGGATCCCAATGTGTGGTAGTAACTGTTCATGGATCACAAACATAGAACTCAGTTCCTGAGGACGGCTTCAATGAGACAACCCACCATGTACTCCTACATGGCCTCTCACCGCTACCTTTACCAAATCGTTTTCACACGCTTAGCTCTCAACATTAGGACATGTTTCACAACACTCCAATTCATCCCCGATGAATCAGACCTGACACAACTCTAAGCAATAGCAGGCATGACAAACAAGCATGAATGAGTAGGCACATCAGGGCTCAAGCAACTCCTACTCATGCTAGTGGGTTTCATCTATTTACTGTGGCCATGACAGGTCATGCAAAGGAAAGGGTTCAACTACCACATCATGTAACAGTTGAATCGTTGTTATCCTAATGCAGTAAAGGATAGCAGAAGCAAGAGAGTGGGATTGTATCAGAATGAACAAGGGGTTTTTGCTTGCCTGGCACTTCTGAAGATAGTATAGCTCTTCATCGGTGTCATCGAACTCATCGTCGGGACCATGTCTACTGAGGAGGAACAAATACCGACAACAGAGAGGAAACACAATCAATGCAATGCGGCAATTTGATGCATGATCTTGACATGGCAACATGCTATGATTTGAGCTAATGCAACTAAAACCAGATTAAATGAAGTTGGTTTGAACCAAAGATTCAAACCCAAACTTCATATGTGATGGTTTAAATGCCCTTTATATGACTTGTCCTAAACAGTAGCCATAAGTTGCTCTAACATGCATGAAAATGGTACAGATGGATAGATTGGATTTTTTCTGATCATTTTTCATATATAACTTATCTCATTTGGAGTTATGGTTGAATTTCTATGAGTTTTTGAAGTTTATACTAATTTCTGGAATTTTCTAAATTATTTTAAATCCAGAAAATGATTAACTGCGTCAGTATTGCATCATGCTGACCTCAGCAGGTCAACGGACCCGGCCCAGGTCAAACCTGACCAGTGGGGCCCACTGGTCAGTGACACAGAGTCAGCTACAGAGGCTGACATGTGGGACTCGGTCAAAGCTGACGTGGCCAAGTCAAAGTTGACAGGCGGGGCCCACTGTGATTAGTGCTAACCTAACAGAGAAATTAAACTAATTAGTTTAGGCGCTGGGTCCCACATGCCAGTGGCTCTAGGGGTGGTTAGCTGGGTCATTAGCTACTAATGGCGTACCCACGTGGGACGCGCCGGAGGTTAGACGATGGCGACCACGGCTGGCGGTGGTGACACTCGGACTCGAGCTGCGGGCGGTGGTTTGGCGCGCTGGGAGTACTGGGGAGGAGCTCTTGCTCATCCGCATCTAATGGACCGGGTGGGAGGTTATGGGGTGGTCGGGAGCAACATCGGCAGCAAGCGAGGCGGCGGCCGGAGCTTCGGCGCCACGGGCGCGAGGACCACAGCACGCTAGCGAGCGAGCTGATGGCCGCGTGGGGCTCCTGGGAGCTCCCTGACCATGCCTACGTGCTCGGGTTAGCCAGGCGGTGCTGCTAGCGATGGTGACGATGGACGCAGTGCCGGCGAGCTTCGGTGACGACGGGGAGCAGCGCTAAGGCACATAATCGAGCGAGAGGATGGAGGGGAAATGAAGAGGAGCTCACGGCGGACACGTGGAGCAGATCAGCGGGCTCGGGGAGGCATGGACGGCAATGCAATGGCGATGGCGATCCGGTGGCGAAGACGGTCGATGGCGTCGCTGCGGTTCGTCTGAGCTCGTGTGCTTCGACTTGGAGGAGCATCGGGTCGTCTCGGAGCTCGTGGGCATGGTGGAGGGGAGAGGAAGGGCTGATGGCCATGGTGAACGACGACGGTGGCGACGACCGCATTCGGGTCTGCTCGGGAGAGGGGCTAGAGGGCGAGGGAGAGGGCAGAGAGTGAGGGGAAAGTGAGAAATGGCCTCGGGCATCTCCAGACGCGGATTAGGACGAAGGGGCGGCCTCCAGCGCGAAGTAGGAGGTGGAGGTCTCCGCGGGTGCGCGCGTGTGTTCGCTCCTGCCTACTGGCAGGAGGAAGATGATGAGCGAGGAGGTAAGTGGGCTGGGCCAGCCGGCTATAGTACTGGGCCGGTTGGTGGGCGCTAGGTAAGTCCTTTCCTCTCTCTTTGTCTTACTATTTTTTTCTATTTCTGTTTTGTTTTATTTAATTTTGCCACTGTTTTAAAATCAAAACAGATTCAAAAGCAGTACAAAATATCCTCTGGATATTTTTATGTTCCAGGGTATTTGAAAATATATTCTACACATATTATGAATATAATTCCAAATGCAACTAAAATAATGATTTAAGTTCAGTGCTCAAAATATTCCTCAAAAATGTTCATTATTTTTGGTTTGGTGCAAAACCTTTGCCAAAATATATCCAACATTATTTAAGGCCATTTTGGAAACATTGAATCCATTTTCCAGGGTTCTTTGCCCTTCTTTTAAAGGTTTCAAGAATCCTCAATTCAAGTTTCAAAAATTTAAACATGGTGCATGGATGCTTATGCAGAGTCAGGCAAGGACTAAGCTAGGGCTATGACACGTGGCAACCGTAGAAGGGTTTGGTTCACGAGGCTGGAGAGTTAGATGCCCATACGCACATAGCCACTGCCGCCCCTACCGGGCAAGTGTACTACGCTCTACCACCGTTCTTACACCATCAATCCACCAAAGCAGGAGTAGGTTTTTACGCCTTGCGGCGGCCCAAACCTAGGTAAAATTGCTCGTGTGATCCCTGCTGTGCTGCCCCACGCTCCTCTGCTCTTTGTGCAACTTGACATCCCCCCTGCCGAATCAGCAAGGGGCCCCTTGGTCTCATAGGTGGCTGTGGTTTCCCGCGACAAAAATGATTGTAAAACATCCAAGAATGATAATATAACAGCATGGAACAATCAAATATTATAGATACCTTGGAGACGTATCAGCAGCAGACTGGTCCAGCCATGCCGCGAAAGCAGCAGAGATGTCCCGCCATGTCATGAATGCAGCAGAGAGGTCCTCCCGTGCTGCGGCGGCCTTGGAAAATGTCTTGGAGGCAGGCGAGGACTCTCATAGGCGCATGCATGCTATGCTCGATGACCTGGTGGATCAGATCTCCGGCTAGATGAAGCTGCAGTATGAGATGAATGCCTCATTTGAAAACTACCGACGTCATCCGGGGACTAGGGGAGGACAAGGCGAAGCTCCACACTGAGCGTGACCTGCTGAGGGTGAAGATCGTCGAAAGGATGAAGCAGCACGAGGAGACAACTGCCTTGTTGAAGAGGATGGGCATCATCGTCAAGAAACTTATGGACGAGAATGTCATGCTCCGCATCAAGCGCGAAAGGCTGGTTGAGGAATCCATGGATGCTCTCAAGCAGTGTATTGAGGACACGTAAGAGTTCGTCGCTGCTCGCCACGAGAACTAGTCTTTGCGGCCTGCAGCAATGCATCAAGAGAGTAGATATCAGCGAGCTAGATCATTGTATGTCTTCCTTCTTCTTTTGCCCTTATGTATTTCGGGTGTTGCTGCATGTGGCATTTTTTAAACATTTTCCTAAATATGTAAGATAATTATTATCCACTGTCATCGTCCTTATATATTCATACCAGTCTTGCTATAAGTTGTAATCGATGCTACATATGCCCGTCAGATCTTACATCAATATCCGTGCAAAATTTCCTTTTTGTATTTTATTTTTTCTTCTTAAATCTTAGTCGAGTGAGACATAGCCACACCATAAAACAGGGGCTCGGGCGCCATTAATGGAGACATTGGAAGAGAGGTGGGTGGTGGATGGAGGTCAAAGGGCTCTCCTCCCGATAAGCACGCACAAGGGTCTGATAGAACGCCTCTCATACTCAAATAGCTACCTCGCAAGGGGCCTCCTAGCAAATAAAGATGGGATGCGTGGCGGCATGTAAATGGTAAGTAGAATTCCCACGGTTTCAATAATGCTTGTGTTTCCGATTATAACGTGACAGCACTTGTTCCAAAATGACTTTGTTGGTTGTTAATGTGTGCGTCTTTGCAAATCAGACAAAAAATTACCACATCATGTTGGTGCCATGTCATGACACCATGCCAAGTTTCATGATTTTCAGACGAGTTTTGGCTTTACAGGAATTTAAAAACTGAGTTTCTCAATGTTTCAGCCGAGCCACGATGCCCAGATGTTTGAATTCCATTCCCATTTCTTGCATGGGACCTAGAAATTCACCCAAGAACACATAAATGATATTTAACCAGTTTTGGCGTGAGCATGTGCTTGTAGTTCAAATTTGAATTATGCACATCCAATGCCCAGAAACTCAATTAATGTATAACAAGGCCAAACGAACCCAGAATAATTCCAAAATTAAGCATGAAACTCCAATTGGTCTATGTTGCCTCTGTAAAAAAAACCAAGGCAGGAAAAGGTAGCCTATGTCGTTTCGCACATGAAGATGACACGTTCCCTCTCGAAACCACAAGCCTTCTTGAGATAAGCTCCGGTTTGCAAGAAGCTTATACCAAAGCATGTGCCAATTCGGCCAAAAAATTTACCACGGCATGTTGGTGCCATGTCATGACACCATGCCAAGTTTCATTATTGTCGTGCCTGTTTTGGATTTACAAGAATTTAAAACCAAGTTTCTTAATGTTTCTGACTGAGCCACGATGCCCAAATGTTTGAATTACATTCTCATTTCTTGCATGAGAGCTAGAAATTCACCCAAGGACACACATGTGATTTTTCAACCAACTTTGGTGCACTGGAGCATGTGCTTGTTGTTCATATTTTAATTATGCACATTAAATGCCCAAAAACTTAATTGATGTATACAAAAGGCCAAAAAAACCCGAAGTAATTCCAAATTTTAACATGACACTCATATAGTTCTATGTTGGCTCTGTAAAAAATCAAGAGGGTGGAAGCATATGTCATTTCGCAGATAAAGGTGACATGTTCCCTCTCGGAACCACAAGCCTTCTTCAGAGAAGCTCCGGTTTGCAAGAAGCTTATATCAAAATTTGTCCCAATTCGGCCAAAACTTTTACCACAGCATGTTGGTGCCATGACATGACACCATGCCAAGTTTCATGATTTTCAAGCGAGTTTTGGATTTACAGGAATTTAAAACCCAAGTTTCTCAATGTTTTCGGCCGAACCACGATGCACAGATGTTTGAATTTCATTCCCATTTCTTGCATGGGACCTAGAAATTCACCCAAGTACACACATGTGATTTTTCAACCAACTTTGGTGCACTTGAGCATGTGCTTGTTGTTCATATTTGAATTATGCACATTAAATGCCCACAAACTCAATTAATGTATAAAAAAGGCCAAACAAACCAGGAATAATTCCAAATTTTAACACGACACTGATATAGTTATATGTTGTCTTTGTAAAAAAATCAAGAGGGGGGCAGTGTATGTCGTTTCACACACAAAGGTGACACGTTCCCTCTCGGAACCACTAGCCTTCTTGAGAGAAGCTCCAGTTTGCAAGAAGCTTATACCAAAACTTGTCCCAATTCAGCCAAAAAAATTACCATGACATGACACCATGCAAAGTTTCATGATTTTCAGGAAAGTTTTGGATTTACATGGATTTAAAAACCAAGCTTCTCAATGTTTCCGGTCGAGCCACGATGCCCAGGTGTTTGAATTTCATTCCCATTTCTTGCAAGGGACCAATAATTTCACCCAAAGACACACATGCGATTTTTCAACAAACTTTGGTGCACTGGAGCATGTGCTTGCAGTTCAAATTTGAATTATGCACATTAAATGCCTAGAAACTCAATTAATGCATAAAAAGGGCCAAAGAAACCCGGAATAATTCCAAATTTTAACACGACACTCATATAGTTGCATGTTCACTGCAGATAAATTTTCAAGAAATACAAACACCATCCTTTCCCTCTGTAACACCATTTTGTCTTTCAAAACAGAATGAAAAAAAATCAGGTATAGCACAAACAGTTTACTAGCAAGAATCATGTGGGATGTGATATAAAATATCTTGGCGCACCATCTTGTCTGTCTTACACAGGAAGCTTCATCATCTACAGTCCCTCGCCCGTGCTTGAACCACACTTGCGCACCAGTTTCTCGCGAAACCGAGCGAAATTTTTTTTGCCACCACGGAAATATCTATCTCCCCGCCCCCACCAAAAGCCACATTCCCACTATTCCTCCTTCCTTTCCATGTTCAAACCTTCACCACTGCTTACTGGCAGTGCTGCCTCCTCCTCGGCGACCCTTCTTCTTGTAGCACCGCCTCCTTGCTAGCAACCCTTCTTCTTGCTACGCAACCTCATCGATATGGTCAGGTAATCCACACCCACCCACAACATCCTCCTCCTTCCCTATCCCAGATGCCCCGACTGACGGCATGACACCTTCTGCCCAAATCACTGCCCCGTCCTCCAATTAAGCACCGCCCACAACCATTTTTCATGCAATATAGCGTGGAGCTCAGTAGCATCTGGCAAGCGGAGAAGCAAATCACGGCCGCATGCGCGGATGAGGTCGTGATGGCTGCCATGCGTGCCGACCGCCAGATCTTGGAGGAGCACCACATCTTCGAGGCCACCGTCGACACTGCCACGTGATTGTCTATTTAAAATACAGTTCCTGCTATTTTCTCGAGGCCACTGCCAGTGCCTTCTAGTGATTTGTACTATGTAATGGTAATATGCAATCTGATATTCTGAAATGTAATGTTCACTTAACCGTTTGGTCCAACAATTGCTACATTTCGTAGTAGTTCTCAACCATTCTTGGTTTCGTTAACTGTCTTATCTTCTCGTATATGTTCTATTCTGCAATGTTGTGCTCAATTAACTGTTTTGGTTCATTTGTTCTACTGTATAGTTAATTGTTTGGTTCAATTCTACAATTCGATTTTCATTTGTTGTGGGTACAATTTTGTATTGTTATGCATGTGAGAAATAAATTGAATTTGGTTGTACTCAATACACGAGAAATATATATAATTACTCTATTTCCAAGTTGTTTAGCATGC
Organism: Triticum aestivum; assembly: GCF_018294505.1. Taxonomy (NCBI): domain Eukaryota; kingdom Viridiplantae; phylum Streptophyta; class Magnoliopsida; order Poales; family Poaceae; genus Triticum; species Triticum aestivum. The sequence goes on from NC_057801.1 coordinate 269,420,647, forward strand.
TTGGTTAGGTTAACTAGATTTTCCATGCGTCTCGAGTTAATCTATTGGATTTGCAATTTGTTTATTTTTCATTAACATATTCTACTCATAGTATGGCAACTCTCAGTTTACCTGATCAAGATCTTCCTTATATGTGTTGTAGGGAAACAATGGGAGGCACTGCTGTTTAGCATCGAGGTTTGATCATGCATGATCCTTTCTCTAATAGCACATTGTTGTGCAGTTGCAGGAATCATTCTAATATTTAGGTTTCTTACAATTTGGTCTTGCACATGTAGATCCTGCTGTCAAAGGCTTAGACCCACTGTTCGATCCATTTTGCATATGGGGAAATGAGATGTCCATGAATATCAGTCAAGTCAAGAAACTCAGAAGGATAAAGAAACTTGTGACGAATAACAGCAAGATCTTTGTTTGCACAATGAAGAACATATCAGTCAACTATAGGATGGTACTAACTGTTTTACCTTGTTTTTCCCCTTGTGCCATTTCAAAATTTATAATAGCCATTTATGCATATCTTTGTTTTCAGTACTTTCCAAAGCAGTTCACCGATGATTACCTCTCAAACCACCTGCATGGTCAAGAGGCGAGGAAGGTATTCATTCAACACACACGGTATAATATTGAAGTCTTCCTCAAGAGGACGAAGGTTGGGGGCAATTATCCATAGCCACTGGAATAAAGTTGCAAGGACATTCAACATCATTGAAGGCTCAATATTCGCCTTCCGCTTCTGTAGTTTCCTAGATGAGATTCATCTGTCATTTACCGTGTATGATGCTACTTACCAAAGGTTTTTGATATTGCATGTGAAACTTGGTGCTGCTGTGTAACGGTGTAGATAGCTATATCCCTATATGGTGTAATAGAGTGCTGAAGCTATCTGATGTAATTCGATTATGAAATCCTGGTTGCCCATTATACGGATATGAAATATATGGTGTGTTTTATAATAAATGTTAATTTAATTACTACATGGATTGTCAATAATAGGCCAATTACCTTGCTTATTGGGGTTTTCTATTGTAGACGGTTTCTCTAACAACACCGTGGGCGATGAACTCAAACAACCCACACGGTTTCTAGAAAGTAGGCATGTTGGATCAATTAACAATTACACACGGTTTCTGCCAGAGAACTGTTTGCTTTAGGCCACCTTGCACAAACGTTTCTGCATAAAAAAATTGTGTGATATACATAGGAACGGAAATGTTTTTCTGGGATTCACTATCTAGGATGTACATACGAACGAAAACGATTGGTCTCCGATGCCTCGCCTGATCGCACACGAACTCATTTTGCCCCGCGTGTGTTACGAGAGGGCCTATGCCCGACAGTTTCTAGGTCGTGTGGGAAGGACCCCCTATTGCACACACTGACGATGCGAAGGTTTAGAACTCCATTGCGGAAAGGGGGTAAAAACCCGTTTGTATAGGACGTCTCTGCACCAGTGCCCGATTGGCTGGAGCGGACGTTTTTTAGGCAAGGCTGGAGAACAACGTGAGTGGCCCACCTGGTAGCAGCAGCAGGGACAAGTGACAGCGGCCACAGGCTGGACACCTTTCCTGAAACACATTCATTCATGGAGGAACTCGTCGAACCGATGGACAGTCATAGAAAGGCCCTAAGTCTCAGCCTGCCATGCATGCACGCAACCACCCTGTTGCTGTGCATGCGCACAACCACCCCATTGGCATGCATGCGCGCAGCCACCCGACGCAGACACAACTTCGTCGCATCAAGGCAATTAATGTAGCCTAGGGACGCAGCTTTACCGATCAGCAAGCCCCATTTCAGTGTAAAAATGCATAAGGCTCTGGTGGGCTATTATTGTCATTATCAATGGCAGTGCCCCGACGAACGCATTCAAACGGGCACGTTGCACCAATGAACGCGTTCAAATGGGCACGTGGCACCACGGCTATTTAAATACCCCCAGTCTACATCTTCCTCTTAACTCGACCTCACATCCTTCTGCGCCCCCTTCTTCTTCTTCTTCTTCTCCGAAAGCCAAAGCAAATCTAGATCCCACCCGAGACAAGATGTAGTACTACAGCCCAACCTACCATCTGCCAGCCATCGTTACGGAGATGGAGTACCCGGTAGGGGTCATCGTGGAGGACACCCTATGTGTGTGGGCCATCTCAAGGTGGAGAGGCCCGATGGAGCTGGCGAACTTTTTTCTCGCTGCCAGCTACCACCACCTCCCACGCGGCTCTCCGGTCGTGTTTCACATGGAAGAGGTTCGAGGCAGCGGAGGCCTTGTGATTGGCCTCACTGCTTGCTTTACCAACCGCTTCAACACCTACTTCCTCATTGGCAAAGTCTTCTGGTGTGGGTGCGAGTTCATCGCCTTCACCACCCACAATACCTTCACCAACTTCGACAACATCTTCACCAACTTTGACAACTTCTTCCCCACTACCAACAGCATGCACACTCTCCCCTACGACACCAAGGACGAGCAATGAACATGGTGGCGGAGGCAGGAGATGTTAAGTGTTGGCCAACATAGGGCTAAGCTATCTGTAAGGGCGCTACTATAAGCCCTAATATTTACCCAAATGATGACGCCCACACGTGTGGCACGAAGCAACATGACCCAAACGCCTCCATTACCATTCATTTTGCCACGTCAAAATAGATGACATCAACGGGAATCTTTTTGGTTTTTGGCTTAAAAATGTTTTCTCTCCTAATTAAAAATCCAATTAAAAATCCATTTTCACCATTAAATCCGTCTCGACGAGATCTTCAAAACTAGATCCCATGTTGATATGTTTCAATGAAATTTTTTGGGGCAAAAGTTGCCATGATGTTTGCACTGTAGTTGCCATAGTGTTTACACTAAAGTTGCCATGTGGCAATTTTAGTTTATAGATCAAGGCAATTTTAGTATTTTGACCATGGCAATTCCAGTATTTTGACCATGAGAATTCTTTTTTGTATGAACCATGGCAATTTTGAGTGCATGTATCATGGCAATTTTAGTTTCTTGTTCATGGCAAGTCTAGTTTCTTAATTCCCCGCTTTATAACATGCCAAAATTTACTTTTAATGGTAGAAGAAAAATAGCTGAAACATATCATGGCAACTTCAGTGTAAACACCATGGCAATTTATGTGCAATAGACATGGTAAGTTTTAACCAAAAAAAGTCGTTGAAGCATATTGATATGAGATCTATTTTCGAAGATCTCGTCACGATGGATTTAGTGGTGCAAACGGATCTTCAATCGGATTTTTCATTTAAGAGATAAAATATTTTAAAAACTGGAAATCCAAAAAGATTGTCACATGCATGCATGCGGTGATGTGGCGTAATCTGTGCTTTATAGGGCATGTGGGTGGGTGTTGCTCCCACCACATGTGTGAGCGTTATTAGCGTCCAATATTAATATCTATCTTTGTAATGTGTGTCTTCCCTATGCATAATGGGAATATATCAATGGATGTTCTGTTCGTGCAATTTAATTAATATTAATATATCTATCTATGTAATGTGTGTGTTCTATTGCTTGCAAGTAGTCATTCATGCGATTGAGATTAGTGCTCACCATTGCAAACAAAAAGGGTTTGAGACCGATTTGTTTTGGTCAAACCAAACCAATGCAGTCAATTAAAAATCCCACACCAAAACATGAGCTTAGTCCATTTAAAAAACTTAAACTAAAAAAATTAAGAATATTTGGCATTCATTTGAACCATAAAATTTAAATGTTGCAACAAATATTGGAAAACAAAAAAGGGTGAAAGAAAAAGAACAATGTACGCACCTGGCAGCCGAGTAGATGGCCAAATTTGAACGTGTGCCAAATCATTCACTATTTTTAGAGATTTACACAATGTAATTCAAATTTTAACTACAATTAATAATATCTGCCGTTCATTTGAACTATAAAATTTAATTGTTGCAACAAATATTGGAAAACAGAAAAAGTTGACAGGAAAACAACAATGTACACACCTTAGGTGGCAAAATTTGAACTTGTGCCAAATCATTCACTATTTTTAGAGATTTACAAAAAGTAATTCAAATTTTAACCGCAATTAAGAATATTTGGCATTCATTTGAACCATAAAATTTAATTATTGTAGCAAATATTGGAAAACTAAAAAAGTGAAAGGTAAAGAACAATGTACACACTTGGCAGCCCAGTAGATGGCCAAATTTGAACTTGTGCCAAATCATTCACTATTCCTAGATATTTACATAAAGTAATTCAAATTTTAACTGCAAGTGTGTTGTATTTTATTGCCAATTCCTTCACTATTTCTGGGGTTTTCTGCGAAGCAAATAACAAAAATATGATAAAAATTACACAAGTACATTAATGAGGTAAAATAAGGATTTATAGCAATTTTCGTACTAGAGTTGGACCAACAGGGAATTGATTAGGAATTTCTAATGAAGTCCTATATATATTGAATATAAATTTAAATCACAAATACATAGACAAGCTTTGTGTATAATTACGAAAGTTACCTATTACATAGGCCTGCAGATATGATGCATTTAGGAACTTGAATCAACTCAACTGGATTTGAAATGAATGTTCTATGAATTTGTAAGTTTGACTAGAAATGGAAAATGGTATTTGACACTGTTCACACAGGTTGAACATGCCGACCTAGTCTCTTAAGAACATATGCACATGTGCCGCACTGGCTCAGCCCATGGACTGGGATGCAATGTCGATGGTGCACTCTTGAGGTCCCACTTGTCAGGATGTCCTCCAAGTAACGGTCAATGATGGGCTTTGACCCGACGAAATGCTTCGTCTGGGCATTTGACAGGCTGTGGCCAAGGGACAAGGGGCAAAGTAAGAAGCATTAAGGTGGCGGGGCAAAACTAAGCACAACTAAGGAACAAGTGGCACGGAAATAGAAATCTCAAAAGAATCCGCCCTACGATCACCCATGAAGAATATGAAGATGCATATAAGTTTTGGATTGACGATCATTATTGACTCCGGAGTGCAGTGGAAGTTGATGAGTTGGTGTAGATTGTACTTGAAGTCCTTCGAACCATTGATGATGATCCTCCAAACCGCCCTCAAATGATCCCTCGAACGGAAGACCGAAGACACATCCTCTCTACTTGGTTGCAAGCGTATGTTCTTCATGATCCGGCAGCACTTCGCCATCCAGAGCTAATTGACGTCATAGAATTAGAGCAAGGAGATTAGAAACACACTAGGCATCTAATTATGAAGATTAGAGGAACTAGGTCTAGCTGTAATTAGATCGACAAGGATCAACAAGAACTAGATGAACTAGAGTAGGCACTAAAACTTGTGTATCTCTAGTGTATATAGGTTAGAGGGGGAGGAAGGGGCTGCCACCAAGGATGTAAAGTCCCTCCTTGGGGTGTCGACCAACAGGGGGAGCAGAAATTCTCCTCCTTGTCCAATTTGGTGTCCCCTTTTAGGAAAGGGGGCACCATCTTGACTTGGGCCTTTGTGGCCCAAGTTGCCTTTCACCACTTAGCCTTTTTAGGCCTGTTGATATTAAATTAAATATAAAAGCCTTCTAACAATTAATAGAGCCTTTCATTATTAATTTAACATCACTAGAAACATTTTCCACATATATATTATTTATCATTAATACCCAGTATTGCCCGATAAACTCTGATACCCTTCCGGTGACCCCGAAACGATTCCGGTTCCTCTTGCAAATATTTCGAATATTAATGAAACAATTTCACAAATAAATCCTCGATACTCTCGTCCTACTAACACTAGGAAGATCATGATTACCTTAAGATTGTGACCTTGTAGGTTTGGTAAATCATAGAGATGAGCGAAACCCCTTCATTCAATGACCGATAGTGGAACCGTGGATGTCCATATCGATCCCTATAGTTACATGAATGACATTAGGGTGAACCTTTGGTTATCATGTGATGTTCCCTTTGCCTCGCGATACTTTGCAAAACCTAAGGTGAGATATATCGGTAACCTCTCTACCGGTTTTGTTCTTCTTTCTTGTGGACATGTTCCGGCAACCCTGTGACGTTGTCACCTATGTCTGGCCAGGCGATGATGGATGCCGTCACACCGAGAGGGCCCAAATATCTCTCCATCATCTAAGGAGAAAATTCCACTCTCAAGCTATCGTGTCCCTTATCATACTTTCTGATGAACCTATAAGTTATTTTTATGATCACTATGTTACAAATGATGTTTGAGCAACCCCAAATCACATCGTACGGTAAGAAGTGACTAGATACTCTCATGGTCTAAGGAACTAAAACACACATTAACACTCTGTGTTATAACAATTGACTTATGACGATATTATCTCAAAGTATAACAAACAAGTTTGGGTCGATTCAATATGATCGTTCTTCCAACATCACACTCTCAATGTTGTTTTGAGACTATAGGTACACTTAACGATATCTCAAGATCCAGAAAATGTGATCACGAACAACACTTGAGCTAGTCTTAGAGGCGAGACTAGGAATCTTATTTTACCATTTATCGTTCTACTCATGCATATGAGTTTCCAACTAAATCCCATATTCCAGTATCATAGCAGTTATAACATAGAACATATACACTTAATCATGAACACGGAAATATAATAATACAATATTATTGCCTCTAGGATATCCTTCCAACAGACACCCATTATGATGTGCTAACAACGCTATGAAGTAGGGGTGTGTGTCCAACATATGTCACGACCGGCTCAGGGCCTACTGATACGTATCCAATGTATCTATAATTTATGAAGTATTCATTTCATGTTTACAACTTTTTTATATGGTTTTGGTGCCCTTTTATATAATTTTCATGAACTAGCCTATTAACCTAGGGCCCACTGTCAGTTGCTTTTGTCAGCATGTTTTGGTTTTCCAAAAAATCCATACCAAACAAAGGCCAAATGCCACGGAAATTTACGGTGATTTTTTATGGAAAATAAGAGACACAGAAAGCTTCAGGAGGGAGCCAGAAGGTGTCCAGGGGGCCATAAGCCTGGGTGGCATGTGCCCTATGGCATGCCACCCGAGCTTGTGGGACCAAACCCCCCTAACGGGAATCCAATGCTGAAAAATTCTATAAATATAGAAACCTCCAAAAGTTAACCTAGATGAGTTTTTCCACCGCCGTAACCTCTATTCCAAAGCGACCTCATCCAGATCTCCGTTCCGGCACCCTACCGGGGGGGGGGGTCATCACCAAAGGCCATCTTCATCATCCCCGCTGCTTCCATGATGAGGAGGGAGTAGTCCACTCCTGGGGCTGAGGGTATGTACTAGTAGCTATGGGTTTGACCTCCCTCTCTCTCTCTCTCGTGATCTTGATTTGCCACGATCTTGATGTACCATGAGCTTTGTTAATATAGAGGAATCATATGGTGTTCTCCCCTCTCTATCTTTGTTGTGATGAATTGAGTCTTGCCTTTTGAGGTTTCATTATTATTGGATTGAATATTTTGGATTTGAGATCACTTGTTGTATGTCTTGCATGTGGATACCCGTGGTGACAATGGGTATTCTATTTAGTCATTTGATGTGTGTTTTGGTAATCAACTCACGGATTCTCGAGGTGCCATTAGGACAATCTAGGCACATAGGTTGATAAACGTTCTCATCCCACTTTCTCCGATAGAAACTTTGGGGTAATTGAAAGTACAAGTGCTCGCTTGGTGATTTTGGTAATTAATGTCAACATATCTTTTATTGGTCTAATAGTTTGATCTAGTATACTTCAGATAGGTTCAATAGTGGCGTGGCAAGAACAAGAGGATGTGGAACCCCTTCAAAATGCTAAAGAAAAGGATTCGCAAAACGTCAAGACTCTTCATTTTTGTTTAAGTAATCCAAGATCACATTGAGTCCATAGGAAAGCTAATACTATTAAAAGGGGATGAGGTGTTGCTTAATGATCTTATTGCTCAAGTGCTTAGTGATATTGTACGAAAACCCTCATCCACTTTCTCCATCCAAATATGTCAAAACCCTAATCTCCAACTTGGCCACACCTATATTTCCTACCCGGAACCCCGAGTTCATCTGGACTTAGCCACTGCCAAAACACTAATAGTTCGGTTCCACTCATATGAATCTCGGTCTCACCGAGATGGCCTTGTCAGCTCTCGGTGACTTGTTCCAATCACTTCGGTCACACCGAGAATTGCAATCGGTCTCAACGAGATGGCTTGACTGATTATCTGTTATCTTATTGAAAGCACAAGTGCTCCCTAGGTGATTTCGTAATTAATGTCAACATATATCTTGTTGGACTAATAGTTTTATCTAGTATATTTCAGATAAGTTCAACAGTGGCGTGGAAAGGACAAGAGGATGTGGAACCCCTTCAAAATGATAAGGATGAGGATTGGCAGAATCTAAAGACTGTACATTTTTGTTTAAGTGATCCAAGATCACATTGAGTCCATAGGAAAGCCAATACTATTAAAAGGGGATGACGTGTTGCATAATGATCTTGTTGCTCAAGTGCTTAGTGATATTGCTCCAAAAACCTTTAGCCACTTTCTCTATCCAAATGTACAAAACCCTATTCCCAACTCGTCCCCATCGATACTTCCATACCGGAGCCACCGAGTTCATCTTGACATAGCCATTGCTAGAAACCCCTAACAGTTCGGCCACACCGATACGGATCTCGGTCCAACCGAGATGGCCTTGCTAGTGCTCTGTGACTTGTTGCATTCACTTCAGTCCCACCAAGATGTTGCAGTCAGTCCCACTAAGTTGGCTTGACTGATTCTTTGTTGCTCATTGCATTCACTTTGGTCTCGCCGACATGATGCAACCAGTGCCACCGAGATGAAGTTTGCCCCAACCCCTAGCACATAGGTACCGAGATCCCTAATGTTCATATTTTTGTACTGATCGGTGCCACCGAGTTTTCTAACCGGTGCCACCGAGATGGGGCAAAAGTGTGTACCGGTTGTATTTTGTGTGGAGGCTATATACCCCCTCCACCCTCCTCTTACCAAGTAAGAGAGCCATCAGAACGGACCTACACTTCCACTGTTCATTTTCTGAGAGAGAGCCACCTACTGATGTGTTGAGATCAAGAGATTCCATTTCTACCATTTGAACCTTGATTTCTAGACTTCCCCAAGTTGCTTTCCACTCAAATCCTTCTTCCACCATAGCCAAATCTATTGGAGAGAGTTGAGTGTTGGGGAGACTATCATTAAAAGCACAAGAGCAAGGAGTTCATCATCAACGCACCGTCTATTACCTTTTGGAGTGGTGTTTCCTAGATTGGTTAGGTGTCACTTGGGAGCCTCCTACATGATGTGGAGTTGAACCAAGAAGTTTGTAAGGGCAAGGAGATTTCCTACTTCGTTAAGATCTACCCGAGTGAGGCAAGTCCTTTGTGGGTGATGGCTATGGTGGGATAGACAAGGTTTCTTCTTCATGGACCCTTCGCGGGTGGAGCCCTCCGTGGATTCACGTAGTTGTTACCCTTCGTGGGTTGAAGTCTCCATCAGCGTGGATGTATGATAGCACCACCTATCGGAACCACACAAAAAATCCTCCGCATCTCCATTGTGTTTGCACACTTCAATCCCATCCCTTTACATTCTTGCAAATTGCATGTTTTACTCTTTCCGCTGCCTATACTCTTGTCATGCTTGCTTGAGATGTATTGGATGCCCTTTAACTTGTGCTAAACTCAACCTTAATTTGAAGAAATTAAAAACTGTCACTTTTGTTTATTAAGGATCTAATCACTCCCTCTAGACCCCTCTTCTCGATCTTTTCAATTGGTATCAGAGCATTGGTCTTCATTGCTTTGATTTAATCGCCATTGGAGGAAGATCGACGAGTCTACGTTCGAGAGTATTAGACATAGAGTGCCTATTCTTGATGGGGAGTTTATGGTTCTTGGAAAAATGAGGTGCTTTCAATTTTCAATGAATATAACTTGAACAAGTATATTATTAGCCCTTATGTGCCTCCCATTGACCCTTTGCATCCTACCCCCGATGAGTATCTTGACATGGTTTGCAATCTTAGGACTATCAATCTTATCATTAGAGGATTGCCTATAAATGTGCTTATTAGCTTGCCATCCTTTGAATGCGCATATACTATATGGAATTATCTTGAGGAACGCTTTCCAAATTACTCTTTGAAAAATCTGAATTAAATTCTTCAAAAGTCCATTGCTTTTCATAAAATGAAGCCTAGTGATCAAGTTTGATGAATGTCTATTTGAGCTCTGTGACCTTATGTGTGCCAAGGGTGATGTTGGAATCATTAGTAGCATCATCTCAAAGACAATTAGAATTCATAAACTTGAACATTGTCATGGTCATAAATCTAATGAATCACTTGAACTAGGTGATGACTACACGCATGACAATGATGATGATATTGAGCATGGCTATTATAATGAAGACGAAGAAAGTGATATTGACTATGAGGAGACTATGAGGAATCTTAGTCTCATGGTGAATCTTCAAAATTACATATCCGGAGGAAAAGAGTGGATTCTTGACAGTGGATGTACCAATCACATGACCGGAAATAATGACATGTTCCGTGAGCTTGCCAAAAATGTTGGTCCACGCAAGTATGTGACTTTTGGAGACAACTCCAAGGGTAAGGTACTTAGCCTTGGTAAGGTGGCCATATCCAATGATATCTCTATTCAAAATGTTATGCTCGTTGAATCTCTTGGGTACAATCTTCTCTTCATATCTAGACTAGCCGACTTTGGTTTCAGAGTTCTATTTACTGAAGTAGATGCCAAGTGTTTCATCGAGATAACCATAATATGGTCGTTACCGGCATTCGCATAGGTGATTGATACGTCTCCAACGTATCTATAATTTATGAAGCATTCATGCTATTTTATTATCGGTTTTGAATGATTACGGGCTTTATTATACACTTTTATATTACTTTTGGGACTAACCTATTAACCGGAGGCCCAACGCATATTGCTGTTTTATTGCCTGTTTCAGTATTTCAAAGAAAAGGAATATCAAACAGAGTCCAAACGGAATGAAACCTTTGGGAGTGTGATTTTTGGAAATGATATGATCCAGGAGACTTGGAGTTCAAGCCAGCGAAGGTTCGAGGAAGCCAGGAGATAGGAGGGCGCGCCCACCCCCCTGGGCGCGCCCCCTGTCTCTTGGGCCCCTCGAGGCTCCCCCAACCGACTTCTTTCGCCTATATAAGTCCACGTACCCTAAAAACATCGAATACGAAGATAGATCGGGAGTTTCGCCGCCGCAAGCTTCTGTAGCCACAAAAAACCTCTCGAGAGCCCATTCCGGCACCCTGCCAGAGGGGGGGATCCCTCACTGGTGGCCATCTTCATCATCCCGGCGCTATCCATGACGAGGAGGGAGTAGTTTACCCTCGGGGCTGAGGGTATGTACCAGTAGCTATGTGTTTGATCTCTCTCTCTCTCTCGTGTTCTCTCTATGGCACGATCTTGATGTATCGCGAGCTTTGCTATTATAGTTGGATCTTATGATGTTTCTCCCCCTCTACTCTCTTGTGATGAATTGAGTTTTCCTCTTGAAGTTATCTTATCGGATTGAGTCTTTAATGATTTGAGAACACTTGATGTATGTCTTGCTGTGCGTATCTGTGGTGACAATGGGATATCACGTGATCCACTTGATGTATGTTTTGGTCATCAACTTGCGGGTTCCGCCCATGAACATATGCATAGGGGTTGGCACATGTTTTCGTCTTGACTCTCCGGTAGAAACTTTGGGGCACTCTTTGAAATACTTTGTGTTGGTTGAATAGATGAATCTGAGATTGTGTGATGCATATCGTATAATCATGCCCACGGATACTTGAGGTGACAATGGAATATCTAGGTGACATTAGGGTTTTGGTTGATTTGTGTCTTAAGGTGTTATTCTAGTACGAACTCTTGAATAGATTGATCCGAAAGAATAACTTTGAGGTGGTTTCGTACCCTACCATAATCTCTTCGTTTGTTCTCCGCTATTAGTGGCTTTGGAGTGACTCTTTTGTTCCATGTTGAGGGATTGTTATATGATCTATCTATGTTATTATTGTTGAGAGAACTTGCACTAGTGAAAGTATGAACCCTATGCCTTGTTTCTTACCATTGCAATACCGTTTGTGCTCACTTTTATCATTAGTTACCTTGCTGTTTATATATTTTCAGATTACGAAAACCTTTATCTACCATCCATATTGCACTTGTATCACCATATCTTCGCCGAACTAGTGCACCTATACAATTTACCATTGTATTGGGTGTGTTGGGGACACAAGAGACTCTTTGTTATTTGGTTGCAGGGTTGTTTGAGAGAGACCATGTTCATCCTACACCTCCCACGGATTGGTAAACCTTAGGTCATCCACTTGAGGGAAATTTGCTACGGTCCTACAAACCTGTGCACTTGCAGGCCCAACAACGTCTACAAGAAGAAGGTTGTGTAGTAGACATCAAGCTCTTTTCTGGCGCCGTTGCCGGGGAGGTGAGTGCCTGAAGGTATATCTTTAGATCTTGCAATCGAATCTTTTTGTTTCTTGTTTTATCACTAGTTTAGTTTATAAAAGAAAACTACAAAAAAATGGAATTGAGTTTGTCTCATACGCTTCGTCTTTTTAATATCTTTCGTGAGTTTGATGAAAAGAAAAATTGTGCTCAAGTGCTAGAAGAAGAAATCTATAGAATGTTTGATACTAAATCTTTGAATGATGAGCATGATTGCAATGTTGTTAGTATGAACTCTTTGAATATCCATAGTACTAATGATGATTGCACTAGTTATGATGAAAATATCTCTTATAAGCATGTTGATTTTTGTGGAGTAGATTGGGTTTGCAAGTACACACCAAATAGGGAAAATAGATATTGCAAGAGGCATAAGTATTTAGAAACTAAAGGTTTGCAAGAAAGTCTTGATGATTGTGCTGAAAGATTCAATATTTTTCGTGCTCCTTGTGAACTTTGCAATGAACGTGATCATTTAAATATCCAATGCAAATTGTTTCATGATCGAATCGTGTCCAAAAATTGTGATAACTTGATTACCCTTGAGCATCATAAAGAGCTTAGTCTTCTTTTGGGGTATGAAGAAATGAAACGTATAACAGAGGGTATTCCCAAATTTAATCTTGATAGATTTCTTGATTTTGATCTAAAGATTTATATGTATTGTGCAGTGAATTGCATTGAAAATCCTTATATTGCCAATTACATAAAGAAAAGAAAGCAAATAGAAGATGATGAGAATACTAATGAAAGGGAAGAGACTTCCCAATATCCTCCTATTATTTCTTATGATGAATCAGGTAACAAGGAGGAGCTTTCTATTCAACCAATCTCATCTATAAGGAGCTCAAAGAAGAAGGTTGAACTCACACACAATGTGAAAAGGAAAAGAAGGAGCAACAAAGGTAAAAAGGTATCCCTCTTGAATGATGTTGCTCCTACTACTCATTGTTATGATGATAATTGCTATACTATTGGTGCTATCCATACTACTAATGATGAGAGTGTTTATGCTTATGATATGAAATAGCCCAAACTTGGGGAAGCTATGTTTGGTGAGGATGACATATTGAGAATATATTTGCTGAAATTAATGTTTGTCCCAAGCTTGGGGATGCTACGTTTAATGAAGATGATATTTTTTGCCTCCCAAGTTTTGATATGCAAAGTTGTTATGATGATAGCATGCCTCTTACCAATGATGATTATATTGATGAAAGTGGGCTTGGAAGAGTTTCAACTTTAGGAAGTAGTGATTCCACTATTTTGGAGGATGTCGAATCTTATTGTGATGAATATGAAAGTGGATTTGGAAGAGTGTCAACTTTATTTAGTGATTCCACTATCTTGGAAGAGGTTTCAATCGATTATGATGAGAACAAAGTTGCTACTTATGATGATTATTGTGATGAAACTTATGCTATAAAAAGTAGTGATGATTATATTTATAAAACTTGTCATGATTATGATTACCCTTTTTCTGAACATTACTCTTTTAATGTGGAGACAATTTTTAGTATTCAAGTCTCTTATGATACTCCCACTATTCTGAATGAGAAGAATTTTGCTTATGTGGAGAGTAGTAAGTTTTCTATGCTTGTAGATCATGAAAAGAATGCTTTAGGTGTTGGTTATATTGTTGAATTCATTTATGATGCTACTGAAAATTATTATGGGGGGGAACATATGCTTGTAGGAATTGCAATAATATCAAGTTTCCTCTCTATGTGTTGAAAATCTTGAAGCTATGCTTGTTTTGCCTTCCTATGCTAGTTGATTATTGTTCCCATAAGTTGTTTGCTCACAAAATCCCTATGCATAGGAATATGGTTAGACTTAAATGTGCTAGTCATATGCTTCATGATGCTCCCGTTATGTTTCAATTCTTATCTTTTATGTGAGCATCATTATCATCATCATGCCTAGCTAGAAAGGCATTAAAGAAAAGCGCTTGTTGGGAGACAACCCAATATTTACCCTTACTGTTTTTGTGTGTCCACGTGATTATGCTACTATAGTAATCTGTCACATCCCTAGCTTCGTGGTATTGCACTAGGCTAGCTTCATGTGTGCATCATATTAAAAATTTGCTTAATTTTGAAATGGGGATTGCTCAAACCCTAGCATTAAAGAAATTCACTAGGTTCACCTAAAATATTTCCAGTAAGTCCAAATGGCTTTCAAAAATGTTCATGACTTTGACAAAGGTGAAAACCTCTACCAAAAATGATGCCAATATTTTTGGGCCATTATGGATTTTTGAATAATCCATATTGTATTTGAATTGGGGCATTTAAATACTATTAATATTTTTAAATGCTCCAACAATTCTGAAAATAGTTAAGGGCCTCTGTAATAATTCATTTAATGCCCACAATTATTTTCAGGATTTATTAAAATGATTTGGGCTATAAACTAAATCAGAAACAAAACTACAGAAATAGAAAAGGAAACAAAATAGAAAAAAAAGGGGAGAGAGGCTTACCTGGGCCACTTACCAGCTGGCCCAGCAGTTCGGCCCAGCTGACTGGCCACGCCAGTCGTCCCTCTCCTCTTGCCAGGAGGACAGCGCGCGTGGCCGACGCGCGCGAGCACGCGCCTCGCCAGCTCCTTCTTGCCGCCGAGGGTCTGGATGCCTCTCCCGAGCGCCACGCAACCCTCTAGCCCTCCTACTCTCCCCGTGCCCCTCTCCTCTCTCTCCCCCGAACGCTCTCCCCCTCCTCTGTTCTCCTCACCGAACGCGCCCGCCGCCGCCGACGAGAACCACCTCGGCCACCGCCTCCCCCTCGCCTCTCCTACATGCCCAGAAGCTCCGCCACCGTCGCCTACGCCTCTCTGTCGACTCACGCGACGCCAAACGCCCCGAAGCGCCGGCCCTGACCTCTTCTTCCTCCTCGGGTCGCCGAGATCGCCACCGTCGCCCTGCTCGCTCTGGACCTCCCCCGCGCCCATTGACCTTCCCATCGTGCTCGCGGTGAGCTTCTCTTCCTTCTCCCCCGAACCCCGTTGCTTGCCGCCTCCTCTAGGCCGTAGTTGCACGGACACCGAAGCTCGCCGGCGCCGTACCTCCTCGCCGCCGCGGCCACAGCTGCTGCCACTCGCGTCCGAGCGTTGCCCCGAGCTCGTGGAGCTGCCAGGAGCCCGCCCAGCCTCTCATCTCACTCGCTAGCCAAGCGTAGCCCCGCGCCCGTGCCTGCCCAAGCTCCGGCCGCCGCCAAAGCTTGCCGCGGTTGCTGATTCCGGCCACCCCAGCAACCGCTGCCACCACCAACCGACGCGCCTCGATGCGCTGCGTCCGTAGAACCCAGCCATGCGAGCTCCCGTCACCTGAAACGGCCGGGAGGGCAACTCCGGCGTCCTCGGATTAGCGCCGGCGGCTAAACACCAACAGGCTGACGTGGTAGCATCATTAGCGCCTAATAACCCCGCTAAACACCCCTAGAGCCACTGCCAAGTGGGCCCATGTACCTGTTTAGGTTAGTTTTATATTATATTTAGATTAATTCATAAATAGTGGGACCCACGCGTCAGCATTGACTCTGCTGACGTGTCTGTTGACCTGACCCCACCTGCCGGTGACCCAGACAGCACCGTGTGACTGACCGGTGGACCCCACTGGTCAGGTTTGACCTGGTCAGCCGCAGTTGACCTGCTGACGCCACAGTGAGGCGATGCTGACGCAGTTAATAATTTTCTGGATTTAAAATAATTCAGGAAATTCCAGAAAATTGCCTAAACTTCTAAAATTCATATAAAATCAACCATAACTCCAAATGAAATAAGTTATATATGAAAAATGATCAGAAAAATCCAATCTATCCATCTGTACTGTTTTCATGCATGTTAGAACAACTTATAGCTGTTGTTTAGGACAAATTATATAAATGGCATTTAAATATCCACATATGGAGTTTGAATTTGAACCCTTGGTTCAAACCAACTTCATTTAATCTGTTCTAAGTTGCATTAGCCAAAACACACTCATTTTTGCCATGTCATATCATGCATCATATTGTGCATTGCATTGATTGTATTTCTTCTCTGTTGCCGGTGTTTGTCCCCTCTCGATAGACGTGGTTTCGACGATGAGTTCGATGACACCGATGAAGAGCTATATCATCTTCAGAAGTGCCAGGCAAGCAAAAACCCCTTGCTCATTCCGATACAATCCTACTCTCTCGCTCCTGCTCTCTTTTACTGCATTAGGACAACAACGTTTCAACTGTTACATGCTGCGGTAGTTGAACCCCTTTATCCTCTGCATGACCTGTCATTCCATAGTAAATAGATGAAACCCACTAGCATGAGTAGGAGTTGTTTGAGCCCTGATGTGCCTACTCATTCATGCTTGTTTGTCATGCCTGCTATTGCTTAGAGTTGTGTCAGGTCTGATTCATCGGGAATGAATCGGAGGTGTGTGAACATGTCCTACTGTTGAGAGCTAAATGTGTGAACACGATTTGGTAAAGGTAGCGGTGAGAGGCCATGTAGGAGTACATGGTGGGTTGTCTCATTGCAGCCGTCTTCAGGAACTGAGTTCTGTGTTTGTGATCCATGAACAGCTACAACCACGCATTGGAATGCTTAAGTGCTCCTCTCGACTTATTAATCAACTCAATCTCTGTCCAGGAGTTGCAACTAGTTTCTGGTGTTTGTAGGTAGTGTTAGTAGTCTACCAAGTGGCACCCGGTACAGGTGGGCTTGGGACAGACTAGGCACCATGGCATGGTGTACCAAGCGTAGATCCACCCGTCGAGGTGGGCTTGGGAACCCTGCTCACATCGTTTGGGGCCGTGAGCGACACCCCAGCCGAATCTCCTTGCTGATGGAACCCGAATAGGCGATAAACCTGGACGAGAGACTTGTGTGGTTAGTCAGGTCGTGGCCGACTCCCTCCCTCGTAGTTTAGGATAGCCACCGATTCAAAGCTGGCTTGCTGTTGTTAAACTCCACCATCCCCTTTGTTGATAATGATGCATATGTAGATAGTTCTGATGTAAGTCTTGCTGGGTACATTTGTACTCACGTTTGCCTATTTTATGTTTTTGCAGAGAGACTTACGTCTCACTAGTAGTTCCGCGTGGACTTCGACGTTTAGCTTGTTACCTCAGCTATGATCTTGTGCCCTCGGCAGGATCTGGTAGATAATCAGGCTTCTCAGCCTTTTTCATTTGTAGATGTCTGTACCCAGACATGTTAAGCTTCCGCTTGTGCTTTGACTTGTATGCTCTGAATGCTGGGTCGTGAGACCCATGTTTGTAATATCTCGCTCCTTGGAGCCTATTGAATAAATACTTGAGTTGTAGAGTCATGTTGTGATGCCATGTTGTATTTGCACATATTGAGCATATTGTGTGTATGTTATTGAAATGCTTGGTATGTGTGGGATCTGACTATCTAGTTGTTTATCCTTAGTAGCCCCTCTTACCGGGAAATGTCTCCTAGTGCTTCCACTGAGCCATGGTAGCTTGCTACTGCTCCGGAACACTTAGGCTGGCCGGCATGTGTCCTTCTTCGTTCCTGTGTATGTCCCTTCGGGGAAATGTCACGCGATGAATACCGGAGTCCTGTTAGCCCGCTATAGCCCGGTTCACCGGAGTCCTACTAGCCCAGTGCTACAGCCTGGATTCACTCGCTGATGACCGACACGTTCGATGCTGGGTCATGTATGCCTGTCCCTGTAAGTTTGTGCCACTTTGGGTTTACGACTAGCCATGTCAGCCCGGGCTCCTTATCATATGGATGCTAGCGACACTATCATATACGTGTGCCAAAAGGCGCAAACGGTCCCGGGCAAAGGTAAGGCGACACCCGTGGGAATACCGTGCGTGAGGCCGCAAAGTGATATGAGGTGTTACATGCTAGATCGTTGTGGCATTGAGTCGGGGTCCTGACATAATCATGTTTTATAGCTTTTGTTTCAATAAAGTGCCAAGTAAGACCTTTAGGATAGCTGAAAATCAGAAACTTTTTCACCCAGTAAATTAGTTTTGTTAATTCACAGAAACGTGCTCTTGATCTGATTCTTTTTGCTCTGGATTGGTACATCAATTTATTAGGACTTCCTAAATGTGTAGGAATTTTCAAGTTCCAGAAGTATACGCTTGATACATATTACTACAGACTGTTCTGTTTTTGACAGATTCTGTTTTCTATGTGTTGTTTGCTTATTTGATGAATCTATGAGTAGTATCGGAGGGTATGAACCATAGATAAGTTGGATTACAGTAGGTATTACACCAATATGAATTTAGAATGAGTTCATTACAGTACCTAAGTGGTGGTTTTATTTTCTTATACTAACGGAGCTTACGAGTTTCCTGTTGAGTTTTGTGTTGTGAAGTTTTCAAGTTTTGGGTAAAGATTCGATGGACTATGGAATAAGGAGTGGCAAGAGCCTAAGCTTGGGGATTCTCAAGGCACCCCAAGGTAATATTCAGGGACAACCAAGAGCCTAATCTTGGGAATGCCCCGGATGGCATCCCCTCTTTCATCTTCGTTCATCAGTAAATTTACTTGGAGCTATATTTTTATTCACCACGTGATATATGTCTTGCCTAGAGCGTCATTTTCTTTTGTTAGTATTTGCTTGATGTTATTTATAATAATGTTTTGCATCTTTATTTTCAATAAAAATGTCAAGGATAGCCTTGATCATGCTTATTTTACAAGTATACATGTTGCTGTTTGAAAACAGAAAGTTTACCGCTGTTGCAAAAATTCCCTAGAAAATTCAGAGAATGATATAATGTTGAAACCTTATGCATAATGAGCTCTGATAAATCTTCTACAGTAAGGTATTTTTCTCATAATTTTTAGAGTTAGGGAAGTATGATGAATCTTGCATTCTTTATAGAGTATACTGTTTTGGCAGATTGCTGTTATGGTTGCATTGTTTGCATATGTTTGCTTGTTTAATGATTCTATTTGAGGATAGGAGTATTAAATATGCAGATACATTTATTATGCAATGCTGAATAATAATTTTAGTGATTTTTTACAGTATAAAATGATAAGGTTTTGCATTGGTTTATACTAACCTATCTCACGAGTTCTTGTTGAGTTTGGTGTGGATGAAGCTTTTGATAAAAAGAGAAACCATGCTATGAGAGGAATTAAGGAGACACAAAAGTTCAAGCTTGGGGATGCCCAAGGCACCCCAAGATAATATTTCAAGAAGTCTCAAGCATCTAAGCTTGGGGATGCCCCGTTAGGCATCCCACCTTTGTTCTTCAACAACTATCGGTTAGTATTGGTTGAGACTAAGTTTTTGCTTCTCCACATGAGTTGTCCTATCCTTACAATGTCATTTTATTTTGCTTTGCTTGCTGTTTGAATAAAATACCAAGATCTGAATTTCTTTAATGAGAGGGAGTCTTCACATAGTTACATAATTATTTAGCTACACATTGATCTTCACTTATATGTTTTTGGAGTAGTTTTTCATTTACTCGTGTGCTTCACTTATATCCTATGAGTAAATGGTTGAATGAGTTGATTGTCATAAATCTAAAATTATATATGTCTCATTTGCTTATCCCATGGGGAGTAATGACTTCACATCTAAGAAGTAGAGGTTGTAAATTTACTGAAGGTTAGCAAGCATTGTATTGGTCATTTGAACATTTCATGAAAGAATATTGAAGAAAGAGAGATTTCACATATAAATATACTATCTTAGACATCTTTTATAATTGTGAGCACTCATTAAGTATTACATGCTAAAGTGTCACGCCCAAGATGCGACCCTATCCTAAAGGAACTCGAGGGTCCCACCAAGGATAGAAGCGCATCTTGAAGACGCTTTTGCAAGGTGGATATCATTACATCAATATTACATAATAGTGGGGATACATCCGAAACATACAATGTCACATGAATACAACAACACAACATACAAGAACAACATCCGACTATGGATGAAACACAAACAGAAACTCAAATGACATCCACCCTGCTAGCCCAGGCTGCCGACCTGGAACCTATCCCCTGATCGAAGAAGAAGCAGAAGAAGAACTCCAAACAAGTAAACATCGCTCTCGCGTCATGATCGTCGCGAAACCTGTACCTGCAACTGTGGTTGTAGTAATCTGTGAGCCACGAGGACTCAGCAATCCCATTACCAATGGTATCAAGACTAGCAAAGCTTAAATGGGTAAGGAAGGGGTAAAGTGGTGAGGTTGCAGCAGCGACTAAGCAATGTATGGTGGCTAACCAACGCAAATAAGAGCGAGAAGAGAATCAAGCGGAACGGTCGTGAAGCTAGCAATGATCAAGAGGTGATCCTGAACACCTACTTACGTCAAACATAACACAGAAACCGTGTTTACTTCCCGGACTCCGCCGAAAAGAGATCATCACGGCTACACACTCGGTTGATGTGTTTTAATTCGGATCTGGTGTCAAGTTATCTACAACCGGACATTAACAAATTCCCATCTGCCACATAACCGCGGGCACGGCTCTCGAAAGTTTATACCCTGCAGGGGTGTCCCAACTTAGCCCATGACAAGCTCTCGCGATCAACGAAGGAATAGACCTTCTCCCAGGAAGACCCAAACAGTCTCGGAATCCCGGTTTACAAGACATTTCGACAATGGTAAAACAAGACCAGCAAGACCGCCCGATGCGCCGACAATCCTGATAGGAGCTGCACATATCTCGTTCTCAGGGCAACACCGGATAAGCTAAGCGTACAGGTACCGACGTAACCCAAGTTGCCAAGGGATGGTCCCGCACGGTGCTCTAGTTTGGACCAACACTTAGACAAGCATTGGCCCGGGGGGGCTAAAATAAATATGACCCTCGAGAGAGCGACTCCTAAGGGAAAAGTAGGTGGTGGTGAGGCAAATGGTAAAACCAAGGTTGGGCCTTGCTGGACAAGTTTTATTCAAAGCGAACTGTCAGGGGGGTCCCATAAATCACCCGACCGCGTAAGGAACGCAAAATCCGGGAACATAACACCGGTATGACGGAAACTAGGGCGGCAAGAGTGGAACAAAACACCAGGCATAAGGCCGAGCCTTCCACCCTTTACCAAATATATAGATGCATTAATAATATAAGAGATATTGTGATATCCCAACAAAACCCTGTCCACCATGGAGAAATCTTCAACTTCACCTGCAACTAGCAACGCTATAAGAGGGGCTGAGCAAAAGCAGTAACATAGCCAAACAATGGTTTTCATAGGAAAGGTGTCAAAGGTTAGAGGTTCATGGCAATATGGGATGGCTTGATAAACAGGTAATAGGTAGCGCAGCATAGCGATAGAACGAAGCAACTAGCATAGCCATGATAGTAGTGAGATCCAGGGTAGCGGTCATCTTGCCTGAAATCCCGCAAGGAAGAAGAACGAGTCCATGAATAAGATGAAGCCACGAAGACGAACCACACGTAGACGAACGCATCCTCACGATCGCAACGAAACGGGAACTATCGAGAAGAAGGACACAACATGGTAAACACACCACACATAGACAAGACAAGATGAACAACAAGCATGATGCATGACAAAGTCTACATGAAGCTACTCATGACAAGAGATGATGCAAACAAGAACAACACATCAAGGCAAGTTTAAATGAGGCCGGAAACAACATATAACAATTCCGGTAAGTCCTCATATGCAAATTTCGAAATTGGTCCAGAACTGAATAAACCTTATGTTCAAATTGTTAAACAACAAGTTAAGATGCACCAATATGATCTACACGAAATTCTAGTCAAGTTACATATAAAGTTCATTAGATTCGGAGCTACGGCCTAGAAGATATGAGCAAAACAAGTTAAACATGGCATTGATGCAAAATGCACCCAAACATCAAGCAAACACCCCAAAACAAGGATGCAACATGATAATATGAAACTACATGCAAAAACAAGCAAGTTTCATATAGAGCACACTCGAAACGGAGCAACGGTGCAACACATACACACTATACAAGTCATAGCAACAATCTGTCCAAAACAGCAACTAGGCATATTGCAAGCATCAAAACAATATATACTACAGCACCCCAACATAATAACAAAAGGCATGGGCATGAAGTACACGTAAAGCATAACAAAACATGAACACTGAGCTATCTCCAGAAAACACTAGAACATGCTCCAAAACACATGGTAAGATTGCGAACAATAACAGTTTCAGACTTTGCAGAAATAACATCAGGTTGCAACGTTTAGAGCAAGCAAACAACATGTTACAGGAACTTATCATGGCAAACAAAGGCATGGCATGAACCTACTAATAGCATAGATCAAAAGTCCCTTACTGACCATGAGCCAAAAAGGATCAGAAGATATGATGGCACCCATGTAAACATGGCAAGTTATATTAAATATTCTAACATGGCAGGAACAACAATAAGTAGGCATGTTGGTGAGCTTGAACCACTCACTACAGAGCAATACATGACATGGCAAGGCAACCAACAGTAAGAAGGCATGTTCATGAAGCTAAGCATGGCAAGAGCAAGTTCATAGGGTGCATGGATCACTAGGAAAACACATGGGAACAAGTGAACTTAATGTTAACAGGCTGACAGCAACATTTTCAAGCAAGTTTAGAGCAAGATTACAACATGTTCCAGCAGGCTATAATTGCAACGAAGGGCATGAATGGATAGAGCATAACATGTAGATTAAAACATGTTTATAGAGCATCTCCATATTATGCATAGAACAACTAGTAGAAGCATGTTTACATAGCAACAAAATATAACAGAATCTGTCAGGAAAACTGCAACAACTACCCTACTTAGCAAGCTTGATGCACTCAGCACACAACTCACAAAAATACATGGTTGGCACCACTGGAAAGATGGCATGGCATAGATCAACATACATGTAGAACTCAAACTCATAGGATGCACACATCAATCATGGCAAAAATGATAAATGAGCAAGTTATAACAGTTTCAGCAGATTAACATCAACATGCATTCTTCCAACAGCATTTCGGGCATCAAGATGAACTCAAATGAAAATGATGCAATGGAAAGAAATGAAGTACTCGTCGAGACGAACAATTTGACATATTATACACACAAAACGGAGCTACGGATGCAGAGATACAACATGTCAAACATGGCATGAAAATTACTAGAATCTGGGGACTTGGACGAATTTTCACCTCGCGGGGTCAAAGCGGATCGGGTCGGGCGAGACGGATCCGGGCGCGGGCCCGCGGATCTGGCCGGGGCGGACCCGGACGGCGGCGGCAGCTCCGGCGAGGTCGGAGATGGCCGGAGAGGCGACGGCAAGGCGGCCCCGGACCGGATCTGGCCAGATCCGGCCGGCGGCGAGCTGGCACGGTGGCGGAGAGACGCGGGGTCGGCTCGGGGCGGCGGCGGAGCGCGCCCAGCCGGCGGCGGCGCGGGGCGGGAGCGCCGGGGCGGCGGGCTGGCGCGGTGCGGGCCGCGGGAAAGCAGAGGGCGCGGCGGCGGGGACGGATCGGCGGCAGCGGGCCTGGGGGCGCTCGGGACGGCGGCCGCGAGCGGCGCCGGCGGAGCGCTGCGGCGGCGAGCAGGCGCAGCGGACCGGCGAGGCGGCGGCGGGCGCCGGCGCGGGGCCGCGGCGGCGGGCGGGCCAGGCAGGGGCGGCGCGCGGGCGCGCGCGGGCCCGCTTTGGGCCCCGCGGGCCGCGGCAGCGGAGGGACGGCGGCGGACACGTGGCAGGCGGTGGTTGGCCGGGCGGCGGCGGACGGACGTGTCCGGCGCGGTGCGGACGCGTCCGGCGGCTGGAGGAGGAAGAAGCTAGGGTTAGCACCGGGATTTCACGGAGGAAGATATATATATATATATATATATATATATATATATATATATATATATATATATATATATATATATATATATATATATATATATATATATAGGTAGAGGGAGCTAGGAGAGTCCAAATGAGGAGCGGTTTTCGGCCATGCGATCGTGATCGAACGACCGAGAGCATGGAGGGGAGTTAGATGGGTTTTGGGCCACTTTGGAAGGGGTGTTGGGATGCAACAAAAGAGGCCTCTGCGGTTACCCGGTTAACCGTTGGAGTATCAAACAACCTCTAAATGGCACGAAACTTGACAGGCGGTCTACCGGTGCTATACCAAGGCCGCTTGGCAAACCTCGGGTCATTCCGAGAAAGTTTAACACTCGCACAAGAGAAGACGCAAAAAGGGGACGCCGGAGGACATAGGAGCGCCGGATTGCAAAACGGACAACGGGGAAAATGCTCGGATGCATGAGACGAACATGTATGCAAAATGAAATGCACATGATGACATGATATGAAATGCAGATGATGACATGGCAAAGAAGGCGAATAACTGGCGGACACCTGGCGCATCGAATCCGGGGCGTTACAACACTCCTCCACTAACAAGAGATCTCGTCCCGAGAACTTAGGACCAAGACGGAGGGGAAAAGGGATGAGGTGAAACAAGAACTCAAGAGAAGAATCTAAGAATCGAGAGCACTCGAGAAGAATTTGAACGAGATCTTGGAGAAGGCATGTGACTGATGGAATCCATTCTTACGCCACATTTGAAAAGAATTTGAGGAAGCTCCGGGGGAATTAGAAGAGTGAGGTAAGATCCTGGGAAAAGACCTGTGGGTTAGGGCCCACTGAAGAGATAACACCATTGAGAAGGATTGTTGAAGAGATAGATGATGCACCGGAATAATATAAATATTTGAATAAGGTGGCAACCTCGAATTAATTCAGACACAGACAAATCTCCTGAGATGTCTTGAGCATTCCGGAAGGATAAACTGGCGAGAGGCGAACGAGCAAGGGGAAACATTTGAGCCAAGGAACAGAGTGTGATCAACCCGAAAAACTTGAATTGAGTGCACCGGAAAGGAAAGAGATGAAGAATGACGAACAATACGAGAATTCACCGGTTGAAACAATTGACGAAAGACTGAAGAGGCTCCGTGCGAATGAAATAGATGGTCAAAAGAGACTCAAACTCCGGGAAGAAGAGGGTGGGAGGGTAGGAAAACAAAGGCAACTTGGAAGGGGGAACCGACGAATATCTTGAAGAGAAAACACCGGTTGAAATCATTGAGGAAAGAAAGCAAAGACTTCGCACGAGTAGGATGGATACTCGATTACGGACTCCCGTTTGAAGAAGAAGAAGGGAGGGCGGGTGGGAAAAAAACAACTGAGGATTGAACTCAAAGATGAAGAAACTCGAGTCAACTTGACGAGAAATGCACCGGATAAAAGAGCTGGGGAACAACGATCGGAAAACCAACTGCGTGAACCTAAAGAAAATTTGAAGGGGAAGAGGGGTAGTACAAAATACCTACGTCAAGATTCCTCACTAGAGCGACGAAGGGACTGAGGAGTAAAAAGAATTCCTACTCTCCGATATAACTAGACTCCGAAAACAGTTTTCTTCTAGACTCAACAACGGCCAAACTACACGATCAATCAAGGGGGCTCCTAAGGTCGGTCGAGGCTCTGATACCAACTTGTCATGCCCAAGATGCGACCCTATCCTAAAGGAACTCGAGGGTCCCACCAAGGATAGAAGCGCATCTTGAAGACGCTTTTGCAAGGTGGATATCATTACATCAACATTACATAATAGTGGGGATACATCCGAAACATACAATGTCACATGAATACAACAACACAACATACAAGAACAACATCCGACTACGGATGAAACACAAACAGAAACTCAAACGACATCCACCCTGCTAGCCCAGGCTGCTGACCTGGAACCTATCCCCTGATCGAAGAAGAAGCAGAAGAAGAACTCCAAACAAGTAAATATCTGTCACATCCTAGTTAGCCATGCATTAGAGTGTTGCATCATGTTTACTCTTTCATCAGAAACCTGAAATGGGGATGACAGAACCCCCAGTCCCCTCTGAAACCAATTAGGGTTTACTAAAAACTTTTTCAATGAACCTGAAATGCCCTTCTAAAATGCCCATCATTTTTGTCTTGGTTCAGAACCTCTGCCAAAAGTGGTGCACATTTTCCTAGGCCAGCTTAGGGTTTTTGAATTAAATCATAAATATTTGAATTTGGGCATTTAAAATTATATAAAATATTTAAATGCTCAAATATCTCCAAACTAAAATGTTTCATGTTGGAAATAATCCAACTATGGACCAGGAGTAGTTTGGTGATTTTAGGAGTAGCTTAAGTATTTTATTTAATTCAACAAAGTTGCAAAAGTATTAAAAAAACAGAAAACAGAAAGAAATGGAGAAAACTTACCTGGCGCCTGCTCCCGGCCCACCTGCCGGCCCAGCCCAGCGCCGCTCCAGCGAGCTGCTTGCCGGCCAGGCAGGCAGGCAGGTGCCCGACGGCGACCGCAGCGCGCGCCACGCACCTGCTCGCCGCCTCGCCGCTCCCCGCGCCCAGTGACGTCGTGGACCGGCCTCCCTCGCTCCCCCGAACCCCCCAGACACCCCCTCTCCTCTCCAGCTCCTCCCCCTCGCGCTCCCCCGCCATGACCGACGCCACCATCGCCGTGCCTTCGTCGTAGCCGTGCTCCCCGCCGCCCGTGCGTCCTCTCATCGTGTCCAGGAGCTCCGCCGCTGTCCACTCCATCGAGCAAGCCGAGCCCCGAGCGCTCGCAACGCCCGAGTCCACCGCAACGACCTCGCCCGAACCGCCGTCGCCGGAGATCCCCTTCAACGCCGTCGTCGCTCCGGTCCATCTCCGGCCACACCAAGGGCTTCGTCGCACTCACTGTGAGCTTAGCCATCTTCCCCTTCCTTCCGTTCTTGCTCCCGAGCCGTGTAGCGACCTCCCGGAGCTCAACCGCACCCACCGCCGTGGAGCTCGTCGCCGACGTGCTCCCGGTCATCCTCCGGCCACTCCCCGGTGTCCATCATGCTCACCGTGTCACTTAGCACCTAGCTAGCCACTCCCCGAGCCTCACCGACCCCTCTAGCGTCAAGTTCGTCTTCGGCCGAACCCCGGTGGCCGCCAAAGTCGTCGCCGGCGCCAACTCCGACCACCCCGACTCCAACGGACTCCACCAAGAGCTGCGGCTTGTCCTGAGCTCCACTCCGGTGGTCTCCGCGACCCATTTGGTGGCCGAAACGGCCAAAACCACTTCCGCCGCCGCGTTGGGCTCGCCGGTGGCTAAACGCCGGTGCAGCCGACCCGGGTTTGACCATGGGTGGGCCCTGGTTGACTCCCCTGAGTCAATGACAGGTGGGGCCCAGCCCTGTTAATTAAACAGGTTTAGTTTTAATTAAACTTTAATTAATTTAATCACCCTGACATGCGGGACCCACTGTCAGGTTTGACCCGGACATGTTCCGTTGACCTGCTGACGTCACACTAACGTCAGGCTGACGCAATAATTGATTTTCTGGAATTAATCTAATATAGAAAATTCCAGAATATAGTTTAAACTTCAAAAATTCATAACTTTTATTCTGTAACTCCAAATCAGACAAATTATATATGAAAAATGATCAGAAAAATCCAATCTATCCATCTGTACTATTTTCATGCATGATTAAACAAGTTAACTTGATGTTTAATGCAGAACAAGGAAAAACACTTTAAAGGGCCATGTTTGAGTTTGAAATTTGAATCTTTGATTCAAATTAGTTCAAACCCTTCTGGTCTTAGCTGCATTAGCCCAACACACTCATATTGCTATGTTTCATGCATACATCATATTGTTGCACATTGTTTGGTGATGGTTGTGTATCGGTGTTCTTTGCGGCAGGATCTGCCTCCGAGGAGTATCGTGATTACCCTAACGAAGAACCGTATCAGTGCATCGAACCATCAGGCAAGCAACCAACCATTTGATCATATCGATACAATCCCATGTTCTCGCTCCTGCTCTCTTTTACTGCATTAAGACAACGCGTTTCAAACTGCTGTGTGCTACGGTAGTTGAACCCACTTCCTCTGCATGACCTGTCATTGCCACAGTAACTAGATGAAACCCACTAGCATGTGTAGGAGTTGATTGAGCCATATGTATGTGTTGTTCCTACCTTGCTATGCCTGCTATGCTTAGAGTCGTGTCAGGTCTGGTTCATCTGGGTGATGGGCTAGAGTGAAATGATTATGTCGGTAATAAGAGTGGTGTGGTGAACACGATTTGGTAAAGGTATCGATGAGAGGCCATGTAGGAGTACATGGTGGGTTGTTTCATTGAAGCCGACCTTAAGCACTGAGATCTGTATGTGTGATTTAAGAATCAGCTACTACCATGCATTGGGCCCGAAACCAATGGACCCTCTCGGCTTCTTATTCACCCTAGTTCTCCGTCCAGGAGTTGCAAGTAGTTTCTGGTGTTTGTAGCCTACTGGAGGCCGTGGACAGCGCTGACCGTAGGGGTGGGCTGTGATGCGGTAGGTACGTGGCCGGGTGTACCGAATACCCGTTAGGTATCTCGGGAACCCTGTTCACATCGTTCGGGGCCGTATGGGAAACCTCGGCCGGACTCCCTGCGGATGGAACCTGGATAGGCGATAAACCTGGACTGGAGGCTTAGGTGGTTAGGTAGGTCGTGGCCGACACCCACGTTGGGCTTCCGCTTGAAGGTTGCCGAGTACATGTCGTGTAAACGACGGTAAGTGGTGAGAGCGTGTATGAAGAAGTACACCCCTGCAGGGTTATCATGATCTATTCGAATAGCCGCGTCCGCGGTAAAGGACTACTTGGTTGCCTATACAGTTCATAGACAAGTAAATGGAAACTACTAAAAACCTCAAGATAAGGGTGAGTGCCGAGGATGGCTCTTCCGTAGGAAGACGGAGGTGGATCCTCGGTAGTGTATTGAATTGGTGAGTAGTGGACTCGTGTGCGCAAAACCATTTCGAGTTGGAGTCTCGTAGGTTAGCCTAGCCAAGAGTCAAAGCTGGCTTGCTGCAACAACTCCACCAACCCTTCTTGATAATATGCATGTATGTAGGATCTGATGTAAGTCTTGCTGAGTACCTTTGTACTCATGTTGCTATAATTTACATTTTTTACAGAAGACGCTGCAACCCCTTCTGATGGGTTCTACGTAGACGTTGACATCAATGAGTAGGCTAAGGCCCAGGTGGTGATCCTGAGCTTGTGAAGGACCTCGTAGTATAGCTAGGCTTTCCAAGCCTCTTTTATTTTACTAGTTGTCTGTACTCAGACAAGTTACTTCCGCTGCTGGTTTGTATGACTGTATGACTTGAATGCTGGGTCGTGTGACCCGTACCTTTGTGTATGTTATGTATGGCTCTCTGAGCCTTAAATAAAGTACTTGTGTCATAGAGTCATGTTGTGATGCCTTGTTGTATTTGCACATATCGAGCATATTGTGTGTATGTTTGAAATGCTTGGTATGTGTGGGATCTGACTATCTAGTTGTTTATCCTTAGTAGCCTCTCTTACCGGGAAATGTCTCCTAGTGTTACCACTGAGCCATGGTAGCTTGCTACTGCTCGGGAACACTTAGGCTGGCCGGCATGTGTCCTTCTTCATTCCTGTGTCTGTCCCTTCGGGGAAATGTCACGCATTGAGTACCGGAGTCCTGTTAGCCCGCTACAGCCCGGTTTAACGGAGTCCTGCTAGCCTAGTGCTACAGCCCGGACCCACTTGCTGATGACCGACATGTTCGTTGCTGGGTCATGGATGCCTGTCCCTGTAAGTCTGTGCCACTTTGGGTTTACGACTAGTCATGTCAGCCCGGGCTCTTTATCATATGGATGCTAGCGACACTATCATATACGTGAGCCAAAAGGCGCAAACGGTCCCGGGCAAAGGTAAGGCGACACCCGTGGGGATACCGTGCGTGAGGCCGCAAAGTGATATGAGGTGTTACAAGCTAGATCGATGTGACATCGAGTCGGGGTCCTGACAACATCGCTCTAGCGTCATGATCATCGCGAAACCTGTACCTGCAACTATGGTTGTAGTAATCTGTGAGCCACGAGGACTCAGCAATCCCATTACCAAGGGTATCAAGACTAGCAAAGCTTAAATGGGTAAGGAAGGGGTAAAGTGGTGAGGTTGCAGCAGCGACTAAGCAATGTATGGTGGCTAACCAACGCAAATAAGAGCGAGAAGAGAATCAAGCGGAACGGTCGTGAAGCTAGCAATGATCAAGAGGTGATCCTGAACACCTACTTACATCAAACATAACACATAAACCGTGTTCACTTCCCGGACTCCGCCGAAAAGAGACCATCACGGCTACACACTCGGTTGATGCGTTTTAATTCGGATCTGGTGTCAAGTTATCTACAACCAGACATTAACAAATTCCCATCTGCCACATAACCACGGGCACGGCTCTCGAAAGTTTATACCCTGCAGGGGTGTCCCAACTTAGCCCATGACAAGCTGTCGCGATCAACGAAGGAATAGACCTTCTCCCAGGAAGACCCGATCAGTCTCGGAATCCCGGTTTACAAGACATTTCGACAATGGTAAAACAAGACCAGCAAGACCGCCCGATGCGCCGACAATCCCGATAGGAGCTGCACATATCTCGTTCTCAGGGCAACACCGGATAAGCTAAGCGTACAGGTACCGATGTAACCCAAGTTGCCAAGGGATGGTCCCGCACGGTGCTCTAGTTTGGACCAACACTTAGACAAGCATTGGCCCGGGGGGCTAAAATAAAGATGACCCTCGAGAGAGCGACTCCCAAGGGAAAAGTAGGTGGTGGTGAGGCAAATGGTAAAACCAAGGTTGGGCCTTGCTGGACAAGTTTTATTCAAAGCGAACTGTCAGGAGGGTCCCATAAATCACCCGACCGCGTAAGGAACGCAAAATCCGGGAACATAACACCGGTATGACGTAAACTAGGGCGGCAAGAGTGGAACAAAACACCAGGCATAAGGCCGAGCCTTCCACCCTTTACCAAATATATAGATGCATTAATAATATAAGAGATATTGTGATATCCCAACAAAACCCTGTCCACCATGGAGAAATCTTCAACTTCACCTGCAACTAGCAACACTGTAAGAGGGGCTGAGCAAAAGCGGTAACATAGCCAAACAATGGTTTTCATAGGAAAGGTGTCAAAGGTTAGAGGTTCATGGCAATATGGGATGGCTTGATAAACAGGTAATAGGTAGCGCAGCATAGCGATAGAACGAAGCAACTAGCATAGCCATGATAGTAGTGAGATCCAGGGTAGCGGTCATCTTGCCTGAAATCCCGCAAGGAAGAAGAACGAGTCCATGAAGAAGATGAAGCCACGAAGACGAACCACATGTAGACGAACGCATCCTCACGATCGCAACGAAACGGGAACTATCGAGAAGAAGCACACAACATGGTAAACACACCACACATAGACAAGACAAGATGCACAACAAGCATGATGCATGACAAAGTCTACATGAAGCTACTCATGGCAAGAGATGATGCAAACAAGAACAGCACATCAAGGCAAGTTTAAATGAGGCCGGAAACAACATATAACAATTCCGGTAAGTCCTCATATGCAAATTTCGAAATTGGTCCAGAACTGAATAAACCATATGTTCAAGTTGTTAAACAGCAAGTTAAGATGCACCAATATGATCTACATGAAATTCTAGTCAAGTTACATATAAAGTTCATTAGATTCGGAGCTACGGCCTAGAAGATATGAGCAAAACAAGTTAAACATGGCATTGATGCAAAATGCACCCAAACATCAAGCAAACACCCCAAAACAAGGATGCAACATGATAATATGAAACTACATGCAAAAACAAGCAAGTTTCATATAGAGCACACTCAAAACGGAGCAACGGTGCAACATATACACACTATACAAGTCATAGCAACAATCTGTCCAAAACAGCAACTAGGCATATTGCAAGCATCAAAACAATATACTACAGCACCCCAACATAATAACAAAAGGCATGGGCATGAAGTACACGTAAAGCATAACAAAATATGAACACTGAGCTATCTCCAGAAAACACTAGAACATGCTTCAAAACACATGGTAAGATTGCAAATAATAACAGTTTCAGACTTTGCAGAAATAACATCAGGTTGCAACGTTTAGAGCAAGCAAACAACATGTCACAGGAACTTATCATGGCAAACAAAGGCATGGCATGAACCTACTAATAGCATAGATCAAAAGTCCCTTACTGACCATGAGCCAAAAAGGATTAGAAGATATGATGGCACCCATGTAAACATGGCAAGTTATATTACATATTCATACATGGTAGGAACAACAATAAGTAGGCATGTTGGTGAGCTTCAAACACTCACTACAGAGCAATACAAGACATGGAAAGGCAACCAACATTAAGAAGGCATGTTTATGAAGCTAAGCATGGCAAGAACAAGTTCATAGGGTGCATGGATCACTAGGAAAACACATGGGAACAAGTGAACTTAATGTTAACAGGCTGACAGCAACATTTTCAAGCAAGTTTAGAGCAAGATTACAACATGTTCCAGCAGTCTATAATTGCAACCAAGGGCATGAATGGATAGATAATGACATGTAGATCAAAACATGTTTATAGAGCATCTCCACATTATGCATAGAACAACTAGTAGAAGCATGTTTACATAGCAACAAAATATAACAGAATCTGTCAGGAAAACAGCAACAGCAACTACCCTATTTAGCAAGCTTGATGCACTCAGCACACAACTCACAAAAATACATGGTTGGCACCACTGGAAAGATGGCATGGCATAGATCAACATACATGTAGAACTCAAACTCATAGGATGCACACATCAATCATGGCAAAAATGATAAATGAGCAAGTTATAACAGTTTCAGCAGATTAACATCAACATGCACTCTTCCAACAGCATTTCGGGCATCAAGATGAACTCAAATGAAAATAATGCAATGGAACGAAATGAAGTACTCGTCGAAGCGACCAATTTGACATATTATACGCACGAAATGGAGCTACGGATGCAGAGATACAACAAGTCAAACATGGCAAAATTACTAGAATCTGGGGACTTAGACGAATTTTCACCTCGCGGGGTCAAAGCGGATCGGGTCGGGCGAGACGGAACCGGGCGCGGGCCCGCGGATCTGGCCGGGGCGGACCCGGACGGCGGCGGCAGCTCCGGCGAGGTCGGAGATGGCCGGAGAGGCGACGGCGAGGCGGCCCCGGACCGGATCTGGCCGGATTCGGCCGGCGGCGAGCTGGCGCGGTGGCGGAGAGACGCGGGGTCGGCTCGGGGCGGCGGCGGAGCGCGCCCGGCCGGCGGCGGCGCGGGGCGGGAGCGGCGGGCTGGCGCAGTGCGGGCCACGGGGAAGCAGAGGGCGCGGCGGCGGGGACGGATAGGCGGCAGCGGGCCCGGGGGCGCTCGGGACGGCGGCCGCGAGCGGCGCCGGCGGAGCGCTGCGGCGGCGGGCAGGCGCGGCGGACCGGCGAGGCGGCGGCGGGCGCCAGCGCGGGGCCGCGGCGGCGGGCGGGCCAGGCGGCGGCGGCGCGCGGGCTCGCCCGGGCCCGCTTCGGGCCCCGCGGGCCGCGGTAGCGGAGGGACGGCGGTGGACACGTGGCAGGCGGTAGTTGGCCGGGCGGCGGCGGGCGGACGTGTCCGGCATGGTGCGGACGCGTCCGGCGGCTGGAGGAGGAAGAGCTAGGGTTAGCACCGGGATTTCGGGGAGGAAGATATATATATAGGTAGAGGGAGCTAGGAGAGTCCAAATGAGGAGCGGTTTTCGGCCACGCGATCGTGATCGAACGACCGAGAGCATGGAGGGGAGTTAGATGGGTTTTGGGCCACTTTGGAAGGGGTGTTGGGCTGCAACAAAAGAGGCCTCTACGGTTACCCGGTTAACCGTTGGAGTATCAAACGACCTCCAAATGGCACGAAACTTGACAGGCGGTCTACCGGTGCTATACCAAGGCCGCTTGGCAAACCTCGGGTCATTCCGAGAAAGTTTGACACTCGCACAAGAGAAGAGGCAAAAAGGGGACGCCGGAGGACATAGGAGCGCCGGATTGCAAAACGGACAACGGGGAAAATGCTCGGATGCATGAGATGAACATGTATGCAAAATGAAATGCACATGACGACATGATATGAAATGCAGATGATGACATGGCAAAGAAGGCGAATAACTGGCGGACACCTGGCGCATCGAATCCGGGGCGTTACATAAAGACTTGACGTTGGACAAGGAAGACAACGTAATGGGTTATGTTTTCTCACATCTCAGTTGAAGTATATTGTCATGGATCATTCAAACATGTTGAGCTTGCCTTTCCCCCTCATGCTAGCCAAATTCCTTGCACCAAGTAGAGATACTACTTGTGCTTCCAAATATCCTTAAACCCAGTTTTGCCATGAGAGTCCACCATACCTACCTATGGATCGACTAAGATCCTTCAAGTAAGTTGTCATCGGTGCAAGCAATAAAAATTGGTCTCTAAATATGTATGATTTATTAGTGCGGAGAAAATAAGCTTTATATGATCTTGTTATGGAAGCAATAAAAGCGACGGACTGCATAATAAAGGTCCATATACAAGTGGCAATATAAAGTGACGTTCTTTTGCATTAATATTTTGTGCATCCAACCATGAAAGTGCATGACAACCTCTGCTTCCCTCTGTGAAGGGCCTATCTTTTACTTTATGTCTTTTACTTTATGCAAGAGTCAAGGTGATTTTCACCTTTCCCTTTTTCATTTTATCCTTTGGCAAGCACCTCTTGTTGTAAAGATCCTCATATATATATCCAATTGGATGTAAGTTAGCATGAACTATTATTGTTAACATCACCCAAAGGTGAATACTTTGGGAGGCAACACTATAAGCCCCTATCTTTCTCAGTGTCTGATTGAAACTCCATAACCATTAGTATTGCGTGAGTGTTAGCAATTGTAGAAGACTATATGATAGTTGAGTATGTGGAGTTTGCTAAATCAAAGCTCTGACATAGACCCTTCCTGAAAATAAGATGAATTGTAATTGTTTGATGGCTGAGAATGAAGTTTTCTAGTTTTCAAGAAAGTTTATGGTCTATGCTTTAACATGTGAATTGCTTGTTGCTTGTTCATGAGAAGTTTTATGAGATGAACCACTGTTATGACATATAATCATGCTAGAAAAGGTGATTGAAATTATCATTGATCAAACTTGTGCACCTGCTAGCATTCACACTCATAAATTCTTTCTTTTATCATTTACCTACTTGAGGACGAAAAGGAATTAAGCTTGGGGATGCTGATACGTCTCCAACGTATCTATAATTTATGAAGCATTCATGCTATTTTATTATTATTTTTGAATGATTACAGGCTTTATTATACACTTTTATATTACTTTTGGGACTAACCTATTAACCGGAGGCCCATCCCATATTGCTGTTTTATTGCCTGTTTCGGTATTTCAAAGAAAAGGAATATCAAACGGAGTCCAAACAGAATGAAACCTTTGGGAGCGTGATTTTTGGAAAGGATATGACCCAGGAGACTTGGAGTTGAAGCCAGGGAAGGTTCGAGGAAGCCAGGAGATAGGAGGGCGCGCTCACCCCCTGGGCGCGCCCCCTGTCTCCTGGGCCCCTCGAGGCTCCCCCGACCGACTTCTTTCGCCTATATAAGTCCATGTACCCTAAAAACATTGAATACAAAGATAGATCGGGAGTTCCGCCGCCGCAAGCTTCTGTAGCCACCAAAAACCTCTTGGGAGCCCGTTCCGGCACCCTGCCGGAGCGGGTATCCCTCACCGGTGGCCATCTTCATCATCCCGGCACTATCCATGACGAGGAGGGAGTAGTTCACCCTCGGGGCTGAGGGTATGTACCAGTAGCTATGTGTTTGATCTCTCTCTTTGTCTCTCGTGTTCTCTATATGGCACGATCTTGATGTCTCGCGAGCTTTGCTATTATAGTTGGATCTTATGATGTTTCTCCCCCTCTACTCTCTTGTGATGAATTGAGTTTTCCTCTTGAAGTTATCTTATCGGATTGAGTCTTTAATGATTTGAGAACACTTGATGTATGTCTTGTCGTGCGTATCTGTGGTGACAATGGGATATCACGTGATCCACTTGATGTATGTTTTGGTGATCAACTTGAGGGTTCCTCCCATGAACCTATGCATAGGGGTTGGCACATGTTTTCGTCTTGACTCTCCGGTAGAAACTTTGGGGCACTCTTTGAAGTACTTTGTGTTGGTTGAATAGATGAATCTGAGATTGTGTGATGCATATCGTATAATCATGCCCACGGATACTTGAGGTGACAATGGAGTATCTAGGTGACATTAGGGTTTTGGTTGATTTGTATCTTAAGGTGTTATTCTAGTACGAACTCTTGAATAGATTGATCTGAAGGAATAACTTTGAGGTGGTTTCGTACCATACCATAATCTCTTCGTTTGTTCTCCGCTATTAGTGGCTTTGGAGTGACTCTTTATTGCATGTTGAGGGATTGTTATATGATCTATCTATGTTATTACTGTTGAGAGAACTTGCACTAGTGAAAGTATGAACCATATGCCTTGTTTCTTACCATTGCAATACCATTTGTGCTCACTTTTATCATTAGTTACCTTGCTGTTTTTGTATTTCCAGATTACGAAAACCTTTATCTACCATCCATATTGCACTTGTATCACCATCTCTTCGCCGAACTAGTGCACCTATACAATTTACCATTGTATTGGGTGTGTTGGGGACACAAGAGACTTTGTTATTTGGTTGCAGGGTTGTTTGAGAGAGACCATCTTCATCCTACGCCTCCCACGGATTGATAAATCTTAGGTCATCCACTTGAGGGAAATTTGCTACTGTCCTACAAACCTGTGCACTTGGAGGCCCAACAACGTCAACAAGAAGAAGGTTGTGTAGTAGACATCAATGATCTATACGTTGTTGATTTCACTAAGAGAGCCCAACCTCATACTTTTTTAATTGCTAAATGTTCTAAGGGTTTGTTATGGCATAGAAGATTAGGATATGTTGGCTTGCGAAATCTTGATAAGCTTATTAAAGGTGATCATATCCTTGGTGTTAAAGATGTTATATTTGACAAGGATAGACTTTGTAGTGCTTGCCTAGTAGGAAAACAAGTTGGAGGAAGTCATCCCGTGCAGAACATCATGACCATGAGAATACCACTTGAGCCACTTCACATGGACCTCTTCGGTCCCATTGCTTATAAGAGCCTTTGTGGTAACTCTTTCGGTTTGGTCATTGTTGATGATTTTTCTAGATTTACATGGGTGTTCTTTCTTGATGACAAATCATAGGTCCAAAAGATCTTCAAGAACTTTGCTAAGAAGGCCCAAAATCAATTTGGTGTGAAGATCAAGAAGGTTCAAAGTGATAATGGAACAGAGATCAAGAACGCCAATGTGGATACCTTTCTTGACGAAGAAGGCATTTCACATGAGTTCTCGGCTATGTACACACCTCAACAAAATTGAGTTGTTGATAGGAAGAACCGGACTCTTATTGAGATGGCAAGAACGATGCTTGATGAATACAAGACGCCAAGACACTTTTGGGCGGAAGCGGTTAATACAGCTTGTCATGCTACAAATGGACTATATCTTCACAAGCTTCTTGGTAAACGTCATAAGGGCTACTCACTGGTAACAAACCCCAAGTTGGATACTTTCGAGTATTTGGTTCAAAGTGCTACATTCTTGATAAGCATCATCGTTCAGAATTTTCTCCTAAATCTCATGAAGGTTTTCTACTCGGTTGTGGCTCAAACTCTCACACATATCGTGTCTACAAAAATTTCACCCCGAAAGGTTGAAGAGATAGTAGATGTGAAGTTTGATGAATCTAACGGCTCGCAAGTAGAGCAATTGCCAATTCATGTAGGAGACAAAGACTCTTCGGAAGTAATTCAATATTTGTCCATTGGCAAAATTCGCCCAACGGAGGTGAAGGAGAGCACTTTTTCCATTAAAGTGGAAGCCTCAACTTCACATCAAGGTGAACCACAACTTGACATGGAGACAACCACAAGTGGAACTCGTCAATACGAAGGAAATGAGGAAGTACATCAAGATGAACCACCCTGACCTCCTTCTCCACCACCAGAAGCGGACAACGACACCAGCAACAATGAAGAACAAGAAGATGGTGATGAGGATGTTCCACCACAACCCAAGCAAAAGCTCTCACGAGTTAGAGCAAGAGTCTCAAAGAATCGTCCCGTTGAACAAATCCTCGACAACATCAATACCGGGAGAATCACTCGCTCTAAAACTCATTTGGCCAACTTTTGTGAACATTACTCATTCATTTCTAGCATTTAACGTATGGAGGTAGAAGAAGCCCTTGAGGATCCGGATTGGATAAATGCTATGCACGAAGAGCTCCACAGCTTCAAGAGAAATTAAGTATG
Organism: Triticum aestivum; assembly: GCF_018294505.1. NCBI lineage: Eukaryota > Viridiplantae > Streptophyta > Magnoliopsida > Poales > Poaceae > Triticum > Triticum aestivum. Next base: position 269,459,420 of record NC_057801.1, read on the forward strand.
GACACTGGTTGAGAGGCCCAAGGATGATCAAAACATCATTAGTACAAAATGGGTGTTCCGGAATAGGCGAGATGAGGATGAACAAGTGGTACGCAACAAGGCCCATCTCGTTGCCGAAGGCTACACTCAAATCGAAGGTATGGACTATGGTGAGACATATGCCCCCGTTGCAAGACTTGAGTCCATTCGCATTTTACTTGCTTATGCCAATTACCATGATATCACCTTATACCAAATGGATATTAAAAGTGCTTTTCTAAATGGTGAAACTGAGGAGGAAGTTTATGTTAAGCAAGCTCTCGGCTTTGTTAATCCCAAGAAACCTAATCATGTCTACAAACTTCACAAAGCTCTTTATGGTCTTAAACAAGCTCCTGGAGCTCGGTATAAATGCTTGACTAAGTTTCTTATTAAAAAAGGCTTTGAAATTTGGAAAATTGATTCTACTCTTTTTACTAAAATAGTTAATGGAGAATTGTTTGTGTGCCAAATCTATGTTGACGATATCATATTTCTTTCTACCAACCCTCATTTTACTAAAAATTTTGGAAGGTTAATGTCGGAAAAGTTTGAGATGTCTATGATGAGTGAACTCAAATTTTTCCCTGGTTTGCAAATCAGGCAAACTATAAGGAATGTACCTTTGTCTCACAAACAAAGTATACCAAGGATCTATAAGGAAGTTCAGTATGAAAGAAAGCAAATGTACGAAAACACCCATGCCTACTAACGGACATCTTGACTTGACAAAGGATGGCAACCCGGTTGAGCAAAAGGTTTACCGATCTATGATTGGTTCATTATTGTATCTTTGGGCCTCCCATCCCGATATTATGCTAAGTGTGTGCATGTGTGCACGATTTCAAGCTGCTCCTAAAGAATGTCATCTTAAGGCCGTGAAAAGGATAGTGAGATATTTGATTCATACACCAAACTTTGGCATTTGGTACCCTAAGAGGTCAGCTTTTGATCTTGTTAGCTATTCCGAGTCAGACTATGCCATTGACAAGGTTGATAGAAAATCTACTTCGGGCACATGTCAATTTCTTGGTAGACCCCTTGTCTCTTGGTCCTCCAAGAAACAAAATTCAGTATCATTATCCACCGCCGAAGCGGAATACATTGCCGCGGGATCATGTTGCGCTCAATTACTTTGGATGACCAAAACTCTCAAAGATTATGGGATACATGTGAGACATGTTCCATTGCTTGGTGATAATGAGAGTGCTATTAAGATTGCACATAATCTCGTGCAACATTCTTGAACTAAGCATATTCAAGTTCGTCACAATTTCATTCATGATTATGTTGCTAAAGGGGATATCAATCTTAAGCATGTTCGTACCGACAAGCAACTGACGGATATCTTCACTAAACCACTTGAAGAAAAGATATTTTGTCACTTGAGGAGTGGGTTGAACATCATTGATGCCTCAAATTTGGAATAGAGATTCCATTTGGATACATGCAAGGCATGAGCTATGTGACTAATTCTTGATATTTGTTATGATGATGATCATTTGTCTTGGATATATTTGCATCCTTGTATGTTATCTAACCCTTGTAGGTACTTGGATGAGCCTCAATCTATGAGATTGCAAATCACTCACATATTGAGCAATTTCTACATCACCAAGTATCTATGCTTTGGTTGTTGAAAATCAAGGAACTAGTCTACACTCAACATATCCTTTGACAATATCTATATGATGAATTTCACTCTTGTCAATTTGGATACATATGAGTTATTCCTAGCAAGACTAACCCATGTAGGAAGATGACCTTCAAATTCATAGGGGTGCTCCCAACTCTTGATGGACCACATCAACATTGAGCATCCACCACAAGTTCAACTACATGATCAAGTTCAACAACAAACCCAAGGTATGTATCTTCCATCTTAGAGAAATTTTGCTCCAAGCCATGAGTTAAAGCAACTCAACAAGATGTGAATACATTAAGATGCTTAAATGAAAAATGGCAACCCCATTTTGATCTTAACGATGAGTATGACCTATGATCAAGTGATCTCACTTGACTCCTAAGTCAATATACTCTAACGTAGGTGATTATGTTGCCGACCACCCCTAGATGAAGTTCTCTAGTGTTCCTTCTTATTTGTTGCATTTCTTATTGCTATTGTGTTTATTCTTTAAAAAATATACCTTCATCTAGATTCCATTTAATTTTATGTTCTTTCTTAAGTCGAATTTATTGCAAACTCTGTCAAAATTTCTTGAAAATCCTTGTGAAAATTCAAATTCCAAGTGAGCTGCGTGACAAAATCTTTCCTCTACATTGAACTCGGTCACACCGATCCAAGCCTATCGGCCAGACCGAAGCACAAGTTCTACTTGTACATAATTCATTGGTTCTACCGAAACGGACTAACTCGGTCTCTCCGATATGCTCGGTCTGTGACTGCCTCATCTTGGAGTCACCGATTGATATAATTCCGTGCCACTGATTTCACTGCTGAGAAAACTTTTTGTCACCTTATATCATCTATTCTTTTTCAACTCCACTCAATGATTCTTTCCCTCTATCTGCATCTTAATCTGCATTCTTCTTAGTTGTGTCTCTCAAGGACCACACTCACTTGACTCATATCCATGAAAACTACCCTTCTTGGAAATTGATGTCAAAGTGGGAGAGATAGAGCACATCAAAGCTTATCCTTACAGAGCTCTTCTAAGAAAGGAAGAGAGATGCACTTTCACAAGAGGAGAGAATTTGCATGTCTTTAAGAGGGGAGAGACATGTCAGCTATCATTTTACTCTAGGCCTACTTTTCTATAATCTCTTTTTGCTTTGATTTTATCTCACCCTACCTACTCTCATTATCAAATGTTAGATTCAGGGGGAGAGGAAATATATGCATAGGAGACAAATCATTGGAATTTATTGCAAATCCTTGATTTTTCGGGGACATGTCTATATTGAAATAAAGTACTCACTCTGTGGTACTCATCTATTTCATGTCATCCCAGTCTTGGTATTCTTGTGGATCTTGAAATCTTTCTTGTCTGAAGCTCTCTTGTGTTATTTAACCATGTTTTCCCAAGTTTTCTTCTTCAAGAGTCAGTTCAAGGAACACAAGGTATATATGCATCTCAGTCATGTGCATGATCATCTCTTGCTTTTGCACATATTGTTTGCAAGAGGGAATCATAAACATGAAGGTACATGTAACATCCCAATTTTCAATTTGAATGTTATACATAGATCATCATATGCACATCATATTTATTCTTGCATTTTGGTTGTGATCCTAGAAATCTTAAGCAACTCAAGGACCCAAGGAGAGAGTTGGAGGTTTCATAGAAATCATATTTGAATTTATTTCAAATTTGAAGGAATGATCATTTTGATTTTATTATTTTCTCTCCAATTATTTCCAATATCAACAATAAATGAGAGAAGATAATATGACTTCTTCAACAAGAGAGGAATATTGGAGAAAGAATTTTAAAATCAAATTATTATTTTATTTAGATTTTTATTTGAATTAGGAAAATATGCATTTTTGAAAATTGCATTTTTAGGCCAGAAAAATGTTCACTTTGTTCTAAATATTTTATTTGGATGGTGAAAATTATTTTGGGCATTTTTAGAATATTTTTATAATTTATTAGAATTTTTCTTTCGGGGGAAATTTATTTTAAAAAAACTTCCCGACCGACTGGGCCGAAGGCCCAGCCGAGCACGCCAGCCCACTCCCGCGCCGCCTTCCTCCCGCGCGGGTAGACCGAGCTGCCGCCGCCGCCCGAGTCCGGCCGGGGCACGACTCCCGGTCCGACCCGGCGCCCCCTTCCCGAAGTCGCGCCGCCCTCTCCCTCCTATAAGTAGCCGCCGCCCCCGCTCCCTCTCCACCCCGTCCCGAGCCGCCCCGCTAGCCACCGCCGCCGCCGAAGCCCGCAAGCCGCCGCACTCCGCAGCCTCACCTGCGCCACCGCAAGCCGCCGCCCCGCCGTTGCGAGTCGCCGCTGCCACCGCGCTGTCTCGTCGGATCCCACCGTCGTCGCAGCCGGCGATTTCTTTCGGTTAACGGGTAAAAACCCGATCCGGTTTTCCCTCGGTTTTCTCCAGATTAGTTTTTTTTAGGGTTTTTCTCTCGGTTTTCCGTTCGGTTCTAATTAGCGGAGGTTCGCCCGTTAATCCGCGGTAGCGAATGTTTTCATTCGTTAGGGTTTTGTAGCGAATGTACGTTCGTTACGTTTTTTCTTTTTATTTTTATTTTCGGCCAGGGACCTATCCACAAATAGTTTTATCGCGATTTAGCCCCTGAACTTTAAACTAGCATAACTTTTTACTCGTTTATCCAAATTAGATGAAACCAACGCATAAATCTTAGTATCATTTTGTTCTTTCCAGTTAACCAACTTGAACATGATTTTGGTACTGTAAAATTTGAGTTTAGTCCAGATTAGTAAATGATCTTGGTTCGTTCGTATTTTGAGTTTCGTTGCTCCGTTTGAGTTGAATCTTTTTGCAAATCATAACTAATCACATGTACCTACTGTTAAGATCTAATCCACATGATAGTATTTCTGTTAGGTTTGACTTTTGTTAGTTAAGCCATTTGCTTGTTTCGTGTTCGATTTGGATCTTTTCTCGGTTTTTCTGTTTCGTTTGAGTGATTGCTTATGTATGCTATTGTTTGTCTACGTACCCGGAGTGTGAAGCTTGTTACTATGAATCTCTAGAGTTTGCAGATCGTAAGCAAGGCAAGTTACACTTTGATCATACTGTTTTATACCCAGTTTTTACTATGCATTAGTCCTGCCCTCAAATATTTGCACGAGTAGGATTGGGAACATGTGGTTTTGGTTGTAGTGCTTGAGGTAGGAACCTAATACCTTTTGATCACCCCGGGAATATACGTTATGCTAATTATTGCTTAGCCATGCTCGTAGACTGGGATTCGATCGTGATTTACACATGGAAGTTTGAGAGTTATTTTAATCATGGATAAACATTAAGGTGGTAACTTTAACATATATATGGGTGGATTGGTTGAGGCACCTGGGGAACCTAGTGTTGTCTATTTTGGGAAATCGCGGAATACCCATGTGATTTTTCCTATGGAATGCCACCCAGGCTCAAAGGGATCATAAGATTATTCATGCTAGAAACTTCCGTGTGCAGCCACAAGCCATTATGGGCTCTAGCATAGTTGAGTAAGTTGCATGATCTCTTGAAGAGGTGGACTAGCATATGTAGGGGAAGGTAGGTGTATCGGTCCGCCCGGAGTAGAGAGTTAATGCTTCAGAAAGACTATGTCTCGATCATCCGATCATGGATGCGGTCGAGTCTTGTGGGGAAAAGTGCGCAAACTTCTGCAGAGTGTATAAACTAATCATGGCTAGCCATGTCCCCGGTTATGGACATCTTGAGTATCTAGTACTTGAAACTATTGATGTGATCTCATCATGTTACTTTAATTAATTTGATATGGGTTAATGATGATATTTCTAATTGGGATTTGAGTTGGGGTTACCTTCTCAAATAATGGGCAACTTGGGAGTAGTTAAATAAATTTATTCCTTTGTTGTAGGGAAAAACTAGCTTTATGCAAAAATCATAAACTTATAGCCTCCACCAGCCAAATATTTGCATGTAGATATAGTTCTTGCATTTCATTGCTTTACAGTATAACTCTGCCAGCATATTCAATGTGCTGACCTACACGGCTGCAACGTCTCATGTTGCAGAGTACTCAGATGACGAATAAGGTGCGATAGGTCGTTGTTTTGCACTCAACTATGCCGTTGGAGTTGATGGACTCATTTACAGCTTCCGCAGTTATTTAGTTTAGATGGCCTTCAGTCATGATATTTTTGTGTAATCATACTCTTTATGAGGACTCAAGGTAATAAGTGTGTGATTGAAACTCTGTTATAATTCCTCGAGTACTGGGCGTGTCAGCATTACCGATCCAAGGATGACACTGATGCACATAGACTTGACCTTTTGAGGTCTGGTCGCTTTAAGATGGTATCAGAGCATATGTTGATTGTAGGAGGCGACCACTAGAATAAGCCACAAGATATCTCTTCTCTACTCATTTCTAATTCTCCTCTCTTTCTACTCTACAGATGGTGGATCCCAGGAACAAGTTCACTCAGCCGGATGACGACACCCCTTTCGGACGCCACTTGAAGGAAGTCACTAAGTATTTGAACATCAGACTACAAAGCTTCACAGGGACTTTCTCTACTTCTGTACCGGAAGAGGAGCACTGGAAGATCAAAGTCTAGGTACCTGGGAGGACCTTTGCGCCAACAACGGAGCCTATTGATTTCTACCTGGATGCACTGAGTTGGAGTATAGGAAAGAGCATGGCAGTACATATCACCTTTGGACGCATATGTGAGGTGTATCATAAGGAGATGGAGAATACCATTTATCAAATATGTGGCCGTCGAGATGACAAATGGGAGATGACTCATACCAGGAGGGATGGATCAATTGCAGCCTACATTCAAGAAATGGGAGATCATATTCGTCGACAGGAGAATCAACAAATTATCCACATGAAGAAGATCAAGAAACTGGTGAAGAGAAACAACAAGCTAGAGGAGGAACTCAAGTCTACACGCGTTGGATACAAGGAAGAGATTGTCGTACTACTGGAGAAGCATCAAGACCTGAAGGGGAAGATGGGAATATCAGTGGAGAATATCAAGCGAGCAATGGAGATCCATTCGGAGGAATACATCATTCTGGACGACACTGACACAGATACTGATGCAAATGATGACAGCGATGACGACTTCGTTGACGAAGCTGGAGCAGATATCATGGAGTCCTCCTTTGAAGAAAATTTCTAGATGACCACCATTGTAACTAGTAGTATTTCCCTCCAAGTAGTTAACAACGGATCGAGTTTGTAATCATAGGTTAGACCGATTGTGTTGTCTTGTGTGCTATTGAATGAAGTGAAATTGATTGTGTTTGTCTCATGAGCATTATGAGTAGTGAATCTCTCTTAGACCTCATTCTATTTTGTTTTTCTCACCCCTTCTAAACCCATCAGATGCCTCCGAGACGTGACAATGGATTTGCCTTCCCACCGGAGCTCACTCAGTTGATCCAGCAATAGAATGCCTTGATGTAGATACTAGTTCATAACCAGAACCAAGGCAACAACAACAACCCACCACCTCCATCCCCTGTTGATCACCTAGCCCGTTTTCTAAGGTTGAATCTGTCAGTGTTCTCTAGTAGCACCGAGCCGATTATTGCAGATGATTGGCTCCACAAGATTGGAAGAGAGCTGACCATGCAGGATGCACAGATGCGGAGAGAGTGCATTTTACCGCACATCAGCTTGATGGACACGCAACATCATGGTGGGAAAATTTCACAGCCACTTACCCCATTGACACTGTTACATGGGATCAGTTTCAGCAGGCTTTCTGCACTTCCCATGTTTCACCAGGAGCTATGAGCATGAAGAAGCGCGAGTTTTGCAACTTGCGCCAAGTAGGACGTACAGTGGGCTAGTATGTGGATGAGTTTAGCAAGTTAACACGCTATGTCCCTGATGACGTAGCTACAGATGTCGCTAAGCAGGAGAAGTTTCTAGAAGGACTGAATGATGAGCCGAGCATGCAGTTGATGGTGGCAACATTCAACAACTACCAGGAGTTGGTTGACAGGGCTCTCATGGTTGAAGGCAAGCAACAACAAATTGATAATCGCAGGAGGAAGTATGGATAGGGGAGGTACACTTCAGGAGCTCAACAGAAGCCCCGCTATTCCACGTACTCAGGAGGACATAACCACAACCATGGAGGGAATACACACAATGGAGCAAGTTCGCATAACCATAGTGGCCCCAAGAATGGAAATGGGAATGGAGGAAGCAGCAGCCAGAACCGTTACAACCCTTCTACACCAGCCAAGAGAGATCTGAGCCACATTACTTGTTTCAAGTGCCAGAAGACCGGACATTATGCCACTAAATATCCTGAAGCAAAGAATGGAAATGGAAATGGAGGTTCTACCAAGAAGCCCAACCCCTTCACCAAAGGTTAGGTGAACCACATCAGCGTGGAGGAGATTGAGGATCAACCCGACGCAGTTGTCGGTAAGTTTTTGATTAATGCATTTACCGCACTTGTTCTTTTCGATACTGGTGTATCGCATTCATACATATCAAGGGGATTTGTGGATAAGTATAACCTGCCAACCGTAGCCCTTAAGTCACCTATGTTAGTAAGTTCCCCAGGAGCGAAGTATATGGCTAGTAGGGGATGCTATCAGTTGCCACTAACCATAGGTAGACATGTTTTCCCCACCGACCTAATTGTTCTGGAGTCACAATGATTGGATGTGATACTGGGAATGGATTGGCTATCCAAGTTTGAAGGAAACATCGATTGTGCCAGTAAATCAATTCTTCTCACCACCCCAGAAGGAGAAAGGATCAAGTATGTGTCTCGGCATGCGCCGAAGAGGACTCAGGTGAATTCCTTATCAGGAGTTATACAGGAGGAACTACCAGTGGTGAAGGACTACCCTGACGTATTTCCGGAGGAGTTACCAGGCATGCCACCGGATTGAGACATTGAGTTTTTGATTGAGCTTTTGCCAGGCACTGGACCAATATCAAAGAGACCGTATCGGATGCCCGCAAAGGATCTGGAGGAAATTCAGACGCAGATAAAGGAGTTACTGGAGAAAGGTTACATTCGACCAAGTTCATCACCTTGGGGAGCCCCAGTGCTTCTAGTGGAGAAGATGGATGGATCTTTAAGGATGGTTGTTGATTATCGTGCGCTGAATGAGGTGACGATCAAGAACAAATACCCACTGCCGATGATCAATGATTTGTTTGACTAGTTGCAAGGAGCTAAAGTTTTCTCCAAAATCGATCTTCGATCAGGCTATCATCAAGTGAAGATTCGAGAGCAGGATATACCTACGACAACTTTTACCACAAGGTACGGGCTATATGAGTATGCCGTTATGTCATTTGGTCTGACTAACGCGCCTGCCTATTTCATGAACATGATGCTATCACTGGATTACCCAGGACTCGTTCAGACTATGACTCTATCTGGGTTGTAGTCGATCGTTTGACGAAAGTAGCTCATTTCATCCCGGTGAAAACAACCTATACAAGTGCTAAGTTGGCAAAGATATACATGACCACGATCGTATGTCTGCACGGAGTTTCGAGGACCATTGTATCAGATAGAGGAACCCAGTTTACTTCAAAGTTTTGGAATCAGTTGCATGAAACTTTGGGTACCAGGCTAGAGTTCAGTATAGCCTTTCGTCCACGGACAGATGGACAGACTGAGAGAGTCAATCAGATTCTAGAGAACATGTTGAGAGCTTGTGCGCTAGATTATGGATCTAGTTGGGATGACAATTTGCCATATGCAGAGTTCTCCTATAACAACAGTTATCAAGCCAGTTTGAAGATGGCCCCTTTTGAAGCCTTGTACGGAAGGAGGTGCAGGACACCGTTATCGTGGGATGAAGTTGGAGATCGACAGTTGTTCGGACCAGATTTAATCAAAGACTCTTAAGAGAAGGTTAAGTTGATTCGCGACAGACTCAAGGTAGCCCAGTCTAGGCAAAAGAGTTATGCGGATACTAAACGCAAGGAGATAGTTTACGAAGTCAGAGACAGAGCATATCTTCGTGTGTCCCCGCTTCGAGGAGTTAAGTGTTTTGGAGTCAAGGGAAAGCTAGCACCACGTTTTGTGGGACCATACAGAGTTTTGGAACGCATGATAGAAGTTGCGTACAAGCTGGAATTGCAAGAAGGATTGTCAGGAGTTCATGATGTGTTTCACGTTTCCCAGTTGAAGAAGTGCCACGCAGAGATGGCCGATATTCCATTGAGGGATACAGTGCCCCTGGAAGCAATTCAGTTAGACAATGATTTGACTTATGAAGAGAAACCAATCAAGATTCTCGAATTTTTCAGCCGAGTTACCCGCAGCAAGGTTATCAAGTTTTGCAAAGTTCAGTGGATCCACCATACCAAGGAGGAAGCCACCTGGGAGCGAGAAGAAGATCTCCGTAGAGACCACCCAAACCTTTTTGCTAACCAACCCGAATCTCGAGGGCGAGATTCATCTTAAGGGGGTAGGTTTGTAACATCCCAATTTTCAACTTGGATGTTATACATAGATCATAATATGCACATCATATTTATTCTTGCATTTTGGTTGTCATCCTAGAAATCTTAAGCAACTCAAGGACCCAAGGAGAGAGTTGGAGGTTTCACAGAAATCATATTTGAATTTATTTCAAATTTGAAGGAAGGATCATTTTGATTTTATTATTTTCTCTCCAATTATTTTCAATATTAAAAATAAATGAGAGAAGATAATATGACTTCTTCAACAAGAGAGGAATATTGGAGAAATAATTTTAAAATCGAATTATTATTTTATTTAGATTTTTATTTGCTATTTTATTTGAATTGGAAAAATATTTAGGCCAGAAAAATGTTCACTTGTTCTAAATATTTTATTTGGACGGTGAAAATTGTTTTTGGCATGTTTTAGATTTTTTTTATATTTTATTGGGATTTTTCCTTCAGGTGGAATTTATTTTAAAAAAAGTTCCCGCCCGACTAGGCCGAAGGCCCAACCGAGCAGGCCGGCCCACTCCCGCGCTGCCTTCCTCCAGCGCGGGGAGACCGAGCCGCCACCGCCGCCTGAGTCCGGCCGGGGCACGACCCCCAGTCCGACCCGGCGCCCCCTTCCCCAAGCCACGCCCCCCCTCCGATAAGTAGTCGCTGCCGCCGCCCCTCTCCACCCCATCCTGAGCCGCGCCACTAGCCACCGCCGCCACCGTAGCCCGCGCCGCCGCCCACTGTCGTTGCTGCTGCTGCGCCGCCGCCCGCAAGCTGCCGCACTCTGCCGCCTCGCCGACGCCACCGCAAGCCGCTGCCTCGCCGCCCCGAGTCGCCGCTGCCATCGCGCTGTATCGCTGGATCCTGCCGACGTCGCCACCGGTGATTTCTTTCGGTTAACCGGTAAAAACCGGATCCGGTTTTTCCCTCGGTTTTCTCTGGTCTAGTTTTTTTAGGGTTTTTCTCTCGGTTTTCCCTTCGGTTCTAATTAGCGGAGGTTCGTCCGTTAATCCGCGGGTTTTGTAGCGAACGATCGTTCGTTAGGTTTTTTCTTTTTATTTTTATTTTCAGCCAGGGACCTATCCGTGAATAGTTCTATCGTGATTTAGCCCTTGATCTTTAAACTAGCATAACTTTTTACTCGTTTATCCAAATTAGATGAAACCAATGCCTAAATCTTCGTATATATCTGTTCTTTCTAGATAACCAACTTGAACATGATTTTGGTGCTGTAAAATTTGAGTTAGTCCAGATTACTAAACGATCTTGTTTCGTTCGTATTTTGAGTTTCGTTGCTCCATTTGAGTTCAATCTTTTTGCAAATTGTAGCTAATCACATGTACCTACTATTAAGATCTAATCCACATGATAGTATTGCTGTTAGGTTTGACTTTTGTTAGTTTAAGCCGTTTGCTTATGTCGTGTTTGATTTGGATCTTTTCTCGGTCATCCGATCATGGATGTGATCGAGTCTTGTGGGGAAAAGTGCACAAACCTCTGCAGAGTGTATAAACTAATCATGGTTAGTCATGTCCCCGATTATGGACATCTTGAGTATCTAGGACTTGAAACTATTGATGTGATCTCATCACGTTACTTTAATTAATTTGATTTGGGTTAATGATGATATTTTTAATTGGGATTTGAGTTAGGGTTACCTTCTCAAATAATGGGCAACTTGGGAGTAGTTAAATAAATTTATTCCTTTGTTGTAGGGGAAAATTAGCTTTATGCAAAAACCATATACTTACAGCCTCCACCAGCCAAATATTTGCATGTAGACATAGTTCTTGCATTTCATTGCTTTACAATGTAACTCTACCAGCATATTCAATGTGCTGACCTACACGGCTGCAACGTCTCATGTTGAAGACTACTCAAACAACGAATAAGGTGCGATAGGTCATTGTTTTGCACTCAGCTATGTCGTTGGAGTTGATGGACTCATTTACCTTCAAAGCTTCCGCAGTTATTTAGTTTAGATGGCCTTCAGCCATGATGTATTTGTGTAATCATACTCTTTATGAGGAGTCGATGTAATAAGTGTGTGTCTGAAACTCTGTTATAATTCCTCGAGTACTGTGCGTGTCAGCATTACCGATCCAGGGATGACACTAATGCACAGAGACTTGACCGTTTGAGGTCTGGTCACTATAGTACATCACACATCACTTCTTTTGCTTTGATGCATATGGCCAAGATACATGTAACTCATTACTTACTCTTTCATGTTGTGCATTCACATGTCTTTCAATTCTATCATTACATGATTGCACACATGTAGGGGGAGCTCATGCAAGTTACATGTCCTTCCAAAGCTTTAGTTATTAATCTTCACATTTTTACTTGAAGCTTTGATGTATGTTGTCATAAATTACCAAAAAGGAGGAGATTGAAAGCACAAGTGCTCCCTTGGTGATTTTGGTAATTAATGTCAACATATCTTTTGTTGGACTAATAGTTTGATCTAGTATATTTCAAATAAGTTCAAAAGTAGCATGGCAAGGACAAGAGGATGTGGAACCCTTTCAAAATGCTAAAGAAAAGGATTGGCAAAAGCTCGAGACTCTTCATTTTGGTTTAAGTGGTCCAAGATCACATTGAGTCCATAGGAAAGCCAATACTATTAAAAGAGGGTGAGGTGGTACTTAATGATCTTATTGCTCAAGTTCTTAGTGATATTGCTCCAAAACCCTCAGCCACTTTCTCCATCCAAATATGTCCAAACCCTAATCTCCAACTCGACCGCACCGATATTTCCTACCCAGAGCCAACGAGTTCATCTAGACTTAGCCAGTGCCAAAACCATAACAGCTCGGTTTCATCGATATGGATCTCGGTCTCATGGAGATGGCCTTGCCAACTCTCTTTGACTTGTTGCAGTCACTTCGGCCCCACCGATAATTGCAATCGGTCTCATCGAGATGGCTTGACTAATTCTATGTTGCCTTATTGCATCACTTTGGTCTCACTGAGATGTTGTGATCGCCATCGAGATGAGGTTTGCCCTAAGCCCTTGCACATCGGTCCCACCGAGTTGTTCCCGTCAGTCCCACTGAGATTCCTAACATTCATATTTTTACACATATCAGTGCCACCTAGTTTTTTTATCAGTGCCACTGAGATGGGTCAAAAGTGTCTAACGGTTGGATTTTGTGTGGAGGCTATATATACCCCTCCACCCCTTCTTCCTAATTGAGGAGAGCCATCAGAACGTGCCTACACTTCCACCATTCATTTTCTGAGGGAGAACCACCTACTCACACTAGTACAATGAGCTGCTATACAAACGGATTTTAACCCCTTTCCGCGATGACATTTTAAACCCTCTCCTTGTGAGTGTGGGTGATAGGGGGGTCCTTCCCACATGACCCAGAAACCATCGGGGATAGGCCCTCCGGTCACACACGCTGCACAAAATGAGCTCATGTGCGATCGGGATAGCCATCGCATACAATTATACAGGCCCAATCATTTATGTTCGTAGGTACATCCCACATAGTAATTCCAAGAGAAACATTTCCCTTCGTCTGCACAACCCACACAGTCAATCCAGGAGAAACATTTCCGTTCGGCTGCATATCCCCAACAGTGAATCCCAGAGAAATGTTTCTGTTCGTCTGCACATCCCACACAGTGAATCCCACACAAACATTTTCGTTCGTATATACATCCCACATAGTTTTATGTATAGCCTCGTGTGTGATAGGTGTAACTAACACACACGCTCTGCCTCCATTAACCGTTTGCTTTATTCAACTATATCACACACTATTTGTTGAAGAAAATTGTATGGCATTGGGCTATCCATCACAACTGCTTTTACTGCTAGAACCGTTTGCAAAATTCCATGACCCATTTAGTAGGTTTATTAGTTTACAATTATGAATTCCAGTATTACACAAATTCAAATTCCATATCGAACAGTTGTTTGCCAATTTCATATCAGGCACATAAATATATTTTAACATCATAGTACAATAGCTACCTGAAAACAACACAATAAAACATATAGCTAGTTCACCTTCATAAGAACAATATATTCATTTCCCTAACTGACTAATGCATGATCAACTAGGTTCGTCTTCTCCTCCTCTGCTTTCAGTTCAATAAGAACCTATTTAGCACTGACCAACTGGTAAAGTGCCTCCTCCTTCGCCAACACCATCTTATTAAAGTCTAATTTAAAAAAATTGAGCTCATTCTCCATTTTCCTCTTTTTTCCCGCATCTTGAAATATTCTTCAACGTTGATAACACTTTCTCTAAGCCTATCTCTATTCTCTTCCTAATACATGATCCAGAGCTTTGCTAGGCACATCTTCAAAGACAGTGGCCACTCTTGATCAGCCCACTCCAGGTAAGAACACTTCCATTCATCCTATAATATTTAAAACTAGATCGATAACAATTGTAGGGGAAATGGGTTTCTAGCAACATAAAAAATCACCAAATACATATTTTGAAAAATTGAAGGAACAGGTTAATTATGACATATCTTCTAAAAAATATGAATGTATGGATTAATTGCTACTGTGAGACAACAACCAACATCAGAAGCTATAATTAACTATAACAACGCTACAAGTTCTTAGTCTTGTACTATAAATAACAAGTTGAACATTTTATGAGGAAGCTATATAACTGCAACAACATACACTGGTATGCATCGGTGCTATAAAAACGGGTTTTAACCCCTTTCCGCGACGTCATTTGGAACCGTCGTCAAGTGAGTGTGGGTGATAGGGGGTCCTTCCCACACGACTCAGAAACCGTCGGGGATAGGGAGCCAAGATGCGTATACAGTACTCCTACTCGTTTGTGCTCGCATTGCCATCGCAGTCGGTATTCTGTGGTGCTACATTTATGATGTACAGCCCATCACAAACGGTTCACTATTATAGAATGTGTATGATAAGCATTCCCAAACCGTATGCGATAACTAATTAAGAAGATTAGCTAATCGTTGTACGAGTATTGGATAGGATTACGAAACATCGGACCGTCGTAACATCATCGTACACGACAACTATCGCACATGCTATTTTGTGGTGCAACGTTTACGATGCATACTTCATCAGAAATAGTTCATGTTTGCGAATCATGTACGATAAGGCAACTATCACAAACGTTTAGTTTGCCCGCACCGTTTGTGATATTGTCTGACATCTCACACGCTTTGCAAACGACAACTGTGTGCACTCTTGCACACGTTTTCTCTCTGTGAACCGTCTCGGATTATGGTGTATATCACAAACGTTTGTGTTATACCAACTGTGTGTGCCATAACGACCTGGAGAGCATAATTTCATCGTAATTTAATTGCTGCTATATCAAATTGTACCGGATTTGAATTTGAATTTGAATGTATGCTATAGCTTTATTCATATCCATCAGGTTCAGACAACCAATGCATTATTCGATTCATAGGTACATATCAAGAATTACATAAGTACCAAATAAAGAATGATGAACCATGGTTGTATACTTGTATTATTAAAGACGGTAAAGAAAGAGGTGAAATACATTCTCGTTGTGGAACAAGGTGAAGCGGAATGCCCATATTGTGCCCTCCTCCATGCACAAGACACGCACGACTCTCGTTCAACCCCTTGTGATGGTCGGCCGCCCATTCTTCAGTCTTCATGAAAACATATAGATAATCATCGTGTTCTGGTAGAAATACTTTGACCTTTGCAAGTCCGCCAATCATGTAGTTTGAGAGGTAATCTTGAGTAAATTGCTTTAGGAACCACTGCAAAGGAAAAAAGATTCAGACATTGTCATCTAACACAACTCATTATGGGCAGTAAAAAGAAGGCTACAGAGTTCTTACTTACCATCCTGCAGTTCGTAGTTGTATTGGATAAAGTGTAAACAAATTGTTTAATTGCCATCTTTTGACCCATTTTAATAACAATCTTTATCATCTTCCTCACTTGATGCTGGTTCATCGAAATCTCATTTCCCCATACGCAGAAAGGGTCGAAGCGCAGATCTTTACCAATGACATATGTACCTAAAAGCACCAAGTTAATATTAGAAGCTAAACACCATTTGCACAATGATGTAGTACAACACTCTTTTATAATATCTTATAACATCCAATATACTCACATATTAGATGAATTAACATCTTATATTATGGGCCAAAAGGAATTTATTGCATTCTTACAAATTATCAGCTGATTAACTGCTACTGTATCCATGGGTTAGAGTTAGTTTGAGCTAGTTCGGTCTCAAATAGCCCTAAAGTAAATCTAAACATGAGGGCTAGTTTGAGCTAGTTTCATCTATAACCCACCCAAAAAAACTATCCAACCCAAGAGGTGCTAACTGGAGCTAGTTCTCCTAGTGCATTTATTGTCAATCTAAGTATCTAACCTTGTCATCCAAACACCTCTTTGGATGGATTTAGTTCAGGGTCAGTCATGAGCTAGAAACTAACTCTAACCTCTAGCTAAGTTGAGTATCCAAACAGGGTTGTGTTATTGTTGTTGTTGCTGCTGCTCTTCTATGTATATCTAGACATCATCAGAACATTAAGGTAACACTCTTCCTTATTGCTATGTAGCCTAGGATTGCATATGTAGACATTAAGTACAGTGCATGTTGCTATGTAGCCTCAGATATATTACATATGGCCCTAGTTAACCTAACGATAAATGGGTTGCAGATATATTCAGTTAAAAGTCCAATTCACCAATTAGTCCCTTATCAGCTCCCGACCTATATAGTGCCAGCTACCGATATCCTGAACAGTGAGCATATATAAGCCATGGGATGAAACTAACCTCAATGGAAAACAGTAGCCGTTCCTTAGAATTGTCCTATGTAGGTACATCGAGAAGCATGATAAGCACAACAGGCTAAACATCAACCAAAATTATCCATGGCAGACAAAATAATCTCCAAAAGATAGCTTCAGTGTGCAGGTTTAAGCACGCTAGTAAAGCAAAACAAGTGGAAAGGTGTGTTAACTGCAACATGCCTAACATTTAACAACAAGCCAACATAGTCATTCAAACTGGTATTGTGTCGGTCTAAGTACACTGGTTATTGTTAAATAAAAATGGAAAGGCATGTTAACTACAAGACGCAGCAACCAAATGTAGTCATTCATAGTGGTATTGTTGAAACTGGTACTAATGAAATTGAACTGCACAGTTCATACTTGCACATATGGAATATCACGTTGTGAATAACTGGAATAAACAAGGCATAGTACGAACAACCAAAGATAGCATTTGAAGCTGCACATATGCTAACTACAAACAACAGAACAATCTAAAAACTTTAAAATAGGCATGTGCTAGATATAACAGGCTTAACAGCAAGCAAATATATACATTCCTATTGGTATGTTTAAAACTGGATTGATGAAATGTACTGCACAGTAAATAATTGCACATATAGAGCATCACATTGTGAACAACTAAAATAAAGAAGGCATACTAGAATCAACCAGATATAGCAATTAAAACTGGACATATTCTCACTACACTACAAAAGGGACTCGACAAAACAAATCATGGGTTTCCCCTGTGAAGAGGCGCGGCAAAACAAATCATGGGTTTCCTCTCTTGTCACAGATGGGCTCATTCCCGTGGGAAGAGCACGGACCCTGGATGCGCTACATGTTGTCGCAGATGGGCTCCTTCCCCTTGGAATAGCACGGTTGTAGGTTGCCCTCCCTGATGTTGCAGACGGGCTCTTTCCCCTTGGAAGAGCAGATGGGCTCTTTCCCCTTGGAAGAGCCGGAGAGGGTGCCCTCCTCGTGGTCGCGTTGATGAGGTCTGACTTGGAAGCTGTGGATCCCAAGCCAGCGTCGCAGAACATGTCCGTCAGAAATGACAAAAGGGGCTCGATGGCAATGTAGGATGGTAAATTCTTGACAGCGAGCCAGAGGAGATCAGCGGCGGGGCCATGGATGAGATCGAGGGCGGTTGAACCCGAGGGGGTGGGGGTGGGCCACTTAACCTGTGACATAACCTGCCTCAGGCCATCGTTGTCGACAACCTTGATGTCGTAGCTGGCGTCCGCGACATACCCGCATACTCTAGCCCGCTGATTGAGTGTTTGCGGCCAGTAATGGTCGTCAGCTTCCTCGGTGACGTCGGGTGAAGAGACCGCGATACACCTCTTTTGGGCCAGTCGCTCCTCGAGCTCCACGGGAAGCGTAGCCGGGCTGAGGCTGCGATGCTTTGGAGTGGGGGATGGGGATCTGTGGGAAAGGGGGCGTTTGGGAGGCATCATCTAGAAACTTAGGGTGGCCTGGGTATGGAGATCGGTGGGCAAGATGCACGGGCAAACCAGCAGATGTTGGCAATGGAGGTCTTGCGGCGGCGGTGAAGGCGGGGACCTTGCTAGGGTTTCTAGTGAGGGATGGGGTGTGTGTGTGTGTGCTTGCACCCGAGGAGGTTTTGGTGTGTGTGTGTGTGTGTGTGGAGGGGGGTGGGGTGTGTGTTTGAGGAAATGACGCGGGTACTGAAAATTTTACTACGCGGGAGTCAAACGCGGGAGTGAAATGCCGGGGCTATTAAAAATTTTGATGATGGTGCATCGCACACGGTCCAGAACTAACAACCGTGTGTTATGAAACATAAAAACCCTCGAGGCGGGCCGATATTTTCTAGGGATGCAGGCGGGATTGGGAACAAGAAACATCGCACACGGTCCAGAGATAACAACTGTGTGTTATGAAACAGAAAAACCCTTGAGGCAGGCAGATATTTTCTAGGGATGCATGCAGGATTGGGAACAAGAAACATTGCACACGGTCCGGAGATAACAACCATGTGTTATGAAATAGAAAAATCCTCGAGGCGGGCAGATATTTTCTAGGGATGCACGCAGGATTGGGAACAAGAAACATCGCACACGGTCCGGAGATAACAACCGTGCGTTATGAAATAGAAAAATCCTCCTCGAGGCGGGCACATATTTTGTAGGGATGCAGGCGGGATTCAGAACAAGAAACATTGCACACTGTCCGGAGATAACAACCGTTTGTTATGAAACAGAAAAACCCTCGAGGCGGGCAGATATTTTTGAGAGGGGGAGCCTCGTGGAGCCCAATGTACTGTGCGGATGTGTGCGTGACAGGGGCACCGGCATGGCACACGGTTAGTTTGAGTGAACCGTATCTGTTGCGTCATCTGACTTGTCTAATGTTCATAAATTTGGCAAAAAATGACACGAGAGAGGGTCAGAACAAGAACACACTTGCATGTGGACCAAATTTATGTAAGAAAAGGGTGGTTTGATTTTCAAATACCAAATGCAACTTCGATGTCGCACCTATCTCGCAAAGCGCATAGTATTGCTTGCCTCCCGTCGTGTCGGCACGAAGGAAATCCTAAGCTATGAATGCATGCCCCCCCCCCAACCGAGGCTCATCTAGCAAAGTGGAAAGTATCTAGCAGCCCCCCTCCCTCGTGTCGGCACGAAGGGAATCCTAAGCTATGAATGGATGCCCCACCAACCGTGGTTCACCTAGCAAAGTGTGAAGTAGCTAGCAGCCCCCCTAGTGTCGGAATGAAGGGAATTCTAAACTATGGATGCATGCCCCCCCCCAACTAAGGCTCACCTAGCAAAGTGTGAAGTAGCTAGCAGCCCCCTCCCTCGTGTCGGCATGAAGGGAATCCTAAGCTATGAATGGGTGCCCCCCAACCATGGTTCACCTAGCAAAGTGCGAATAGCTAGCAGCCCCCCCCCCTCGTGTCGGCACGAAGGGAATCCTAAGCTATGAATGCATGCCTCCCTCCCTAACCGAGGTTCACCTAGCAAAGTGAAAAGTAGCCCCCCCCCACACACACACACTTTTAGTCGGCGGGCCAGAGAGGCATCTCACCAAGATTGATCGTAAAACGGACCAAGAATAATCCACCTTGGTTGTACAACCTCTCTCTTGTTGTTGGTCAAGGTGATGGTTGTCCATGCGACCCCGGAGATAGGCTAGCTCGCCAATAATCACGCAAGTAGCTAGTCCGCGAAGACAACCATTGCATGCGTGTGTCCCAAACATATGTATGGAGTGGTGTTTTTTTGAGTACACAATGGAGCAACTTTGATGTGGCACCATGATTTCAAACTAGAAATCCCCACACCGAGTGAGGGTTAGGTTGACGATGCATATGTATGTTACACCACACTTCAAGCAGAAGACATGGATTCATGCATATATATATACTGTATTACACTACTAGGGAAAAGCCTAGAAGCAGCGCGGGTTTTAGGCCTATCAGTAGCGCGGGCAGGAGCGCTACTGATACGGCGCTACAGCTAAAGCTTAGCAGTAGCGTGCCTAGACCCACGCTACTACTAAATTGACTTAGTAGTAGCGCTTCTCCAGAGGATCACTACTGGTAATTAGTAGTAGCGCTTCTCCCTGCCCACGCTACTACTATTATTTAGTATTTTATTTCTTTTTTATTTCATGTTGTATTCATACACCTTTACACAAGTTTTCATACAACAGGAATTTAGAGATTGTTTTTACATCATAATGAGTTATTACATCACGGGGTGAAAGAACCGTGGACTAGTTTCAAGTGGATGTCCATCCACTTGAAACTAATCTGCGATTCTTTCACCCAATGATATAATAATATCATCATCATCATCATATCGTTAACAACTTATCATCATAATACATCATTGTCATATAACACCTCCTCAAGATCATTGTTTTCATCAATAACATCACATAGCAAATTGGTCACTAGTCATAATCACAAGTACTCCTCATTATCAACTCTAACACATTACCACATAATAAACATATTGTACTTCATAGGACCTACTACAATCGATTAAGACCTACCACATTTTCTAAGGTAAAATAGCAGAAAACAAAATAGCCCCTGACTCTCCATTATGGAGAATGGAGATTATCCTATCTCCAATTCTTGCCTTTCGGTGAATGTTACTTCCAAGAACCTCCTTGCGAATGTCCAAACATTTTTTCCATTCTTTGATGAACATGTGTTCACCGGTTTTAGAAATCCGATATGCACAGGTGAGCTCCCTAGATTTACCTGGCAGTATGTTCAGAACTGTAAGGCGACCATTCAGATACATCATATGAGGCACACAATTCATCGGGAGTTTTGTTGAAAAACATAGTAATAACTTCGTAGTTAGCAATGATGTACTAGTTTTAGAAGAATGCAAAAGATGCACCGATGTCGTAATAGTAAAAAATCTTACCAGGGTATCTCCAGAGAAGTTACCGTGGTTCAACACATGCACTAGTGGCACGTATTCACCATAGTTTGGAGGAGTTCCATAATAGTTATTGTAATCCTCAAGAAGAGTACAAAATGCGATCAGATGATTTTTCTCCTTATAAGTTAATTCGGAGCCATCGGTGTAGTGGGTTTTGTCTACCATCTTCCGCACAGTCTTTGAAGAATCAAAATAAGCTGTCAATGGAAATAAGTTGTCAACTATTTTGAAATAAACAATATAAATTAGTTAATAACTACGTTTGAGAAACTCGCATAGCGGTACAATCGGAAGCGTATCAACAAGGACCCAAATGTCCATATTGTCTTGCTTGATGTCAGGATCATTAAGATCCATGGTGACAATCATACCCTCATAAAAACTATACATTTTGCAAAGTGCTTCCCAATTTTGGCAACCAAAATGGGTTATGCTCTGAGCATTGCACGGATTTACTTCAAAATCCATATCATGATGGGTCCTTAGGTGTATTTTCTTTGTTTCAAAATTTTCATGGTCTTCAAAACCCATCCTCTCCAAGACATAGCATCTTGCATGGCATGGGATAAGCTAGTCGAATTGTAAAATATGAAAATTAGACGTTGAAATAGTTGAAGTCATGCTTCATTACGAAAAAAACACTTGTCGTTGTTGCGTACCGTTTCAACATCGAAGGTCTCCTCGAGCTTAATGCTGAAGCGCCGATCTTTGTCCAGCTCAACGGACCTGTCGCACATACCTCGATCATCGTGGCACCAGCTGCACTCCCCCGGGAGACTGTCTTCGTCCGAGTACGACATTTCCTACGTTCATAATTCAAAGATTAAACTTGTACAATTAAATATATGTACTAAAAACCTAAATTAGATCATTATTTTTCAAGAAAATCCAGGACACTCGATATTTCCTACATATTCTAGCACAAGTCATGGCAGAATTCACGGAAAAATCCGGCATGACCTTTGCTAAAAAAGGACATATCGAGCGCCTGAAATTTGCCGGAACGGAAATTAATCAACACTCCGGCAAAACATAGGCCACTCGGAGGTGTAAACTGAAGATGAACGGCCACTTGGGCAACCACATATCCTATTTGAGCAACACAAGATATACATGGATATTTGGCTGGTCTCACCTCGATGTCGGAGGGGGTCGGCGACGGGGACGACGGCGGTGATGATGGAGGGGCTCCTTGATTTCTGCAAAAACAAAAATAGTATAAGTTATCACTAATATATCCCGAATAATTGCTTAAACTAAAAAAATAACAACAAATATGACATGTTCAACTAGTTTTATTAATTCAACTAGTTCTTACTAAATGTAAACTTACTATAAATAGAAAAAAACTAGTTCTTTCTAAAAATAAAGTAGTTCAACTAGTTATATTAATTATCTTACTAAAAATACATTAGTTCTATTAATTCAACTAGTTCAACTAGTTTATTAATTTACTTACTAAACTAGTTCAACTACAATTAAAGTAGTTCAACTACAACTACTATTAATCATATTGCCCTAGTTAACTAGTACCATCACTACTACTAATTAACATCTACTACTACTAAAAATCATTATCTATGAACCCTAAATTAACATCTACTACTACTAAACAACATCTAGTACTAACTAAGCAGAGAGAAAGAGGGTGGGGGCGACGGAGAGGTAGGGGCGACGAGGGCGGGATCGGTATCGGGAGGCGGCGGTGCTGGGTGGGCTCGGGTGGCGGCGGTGAGGTCGAGGGCGGTGGGAGGAGGGCTGCCAGTGGAGGAGGGAGGAGGGGCGGCCGCAGGCGGAGGGAGGAGGGCGCGGTGCGAGGAGGAGGGACGGAAGGAGGGGAGTACCTTGGCGGCGGACGGACGAAGGCGGCGGCGGCGACGCACGACGACGGTTATCGGCGCGCGGGCGAGAGTGACTGAGTGTGAGTGAGAGAGAAAGGTCGGTCACGCGCGTGGGGATAAGGTAGGGTTAGTTGTAGCGTGTTTGCCAAAACGCGCTACAGCTAATCTGAAATTCTGAATAGCAGCAGCGATGTGTATTGCTGCGCGCTACTGCTAAGTTGGACTACTAGCAGCGCTTTGCAGCTGAAAGCGTTACTGCTAAGTGTAAGTATACAAAAATACGTCAATGCAAAAATGCATTGGCCATCAATGATCTTTTTGTGTATAATCTGAATTGTCAATATGAGTCCTCTCCGGTAGGAACTAGAGAGGACTCATATTGCGGCCACAAATTCTACACATAGAGTTCAGTGAAGACCAACTGGTTGTGATAGTTTTAGAAGTAGCATATTTAAGGTGGTAAACACCCTGTTCGCGGAGCGAGGTGGGACTAAACTTGTGGGCTGATCTTAGCAGTAGCGATTTTCTTAAAAGCGCGTTGCTGGTAACTTCTATAGCAGTAGCGCGGTTCAGTATAGGGCGCTACTGCTATAACTAGCTGGATGGCGAGGTCATGGCAATTAGAGCAGTAGCGCGGTTTGGTGCGCACACGCTACTGCTATTTTCCTTTCAGCAGCGCGTTTTGCTCTCACGCGTTGCTGCTAAATAGCAGTAGCGTCGTTTTTTGAGGAGCGTTGCTGGTAAGATTCTGTGTATAGGCTTTTCCCTAGTAGTGTTACAAGCAAAAAAATAACCCCCTCCTAAGTCAAATTAACCACTCCCATTGTCAGGAAAAAGTAGTGATGGACCAAGCGGGCCCACATATGGGAAGCATCGATATCGCAGATAACCGCTTAAGTGGGTGCGAGAGGACAACCACCATCGCTTTGCATGTGCGCCAAACATATGTTGAATACCTAAAATGCACAACTTTGATGTGCCACATGCCTCCAAAACCGTAAACCATGCACCCACACAGAGCAAGGTTCATGAAGCGTACTACATATGATGGTCCCCTTCCACCTCTTCGACGCATAGTATGCTCCTACCATAATACAACCCAAAAAGAATCCTCATCGATAGTGAAATTAATTAACCACTCCCGATGTAGGTCAAAGTGATGCATGCATCGATGATGGCCTCGTGGGCCCACAGATGGAAGCGTCACACATGAGTGTCCTAGCTAGGATAACCGCCGCCTGCATGCATGTAGCGCAAAGAGGTGTTGTGTGATGTTTGAATAGCCATTTTCACAATTTTGATTTGGCACATGCCTCGAAAACCGAAAAGTCCCGACACTGAGTGAGGTGTACTTGTTCACGGATGCATACGTAGTCCCCTTCCACCTCTTTGACACGTACTATATACCACCATAACACAAACAAAAAAATTCTACCTTGCTGGTCAAATTAACCTCACTACCTGTTGTTCGTCAAAGTGATGGACGACGACCTCGCGGGCCCACAGAAAGCGTCACACGCGAGTATCGAGTGTCGTGTAGGACAACCATCGACTTATGGCCAAAACATGTATGTATGAAAGGATTGTGTGATGTTTTAAATTACGAATCCACGACTCTGATGTGGCACCGGCTTGCCTAACAAAACGGCCAACCCACACGGTGGCTCACAACTCGTAGTGTACTGCAAGCCACCCGCCACCCCCAGACGCACACACCCCCACACACACCGCGAATCCACCGCAAATACGATGCATATTAAATTAATTATCCTGCAGTGAACATATATATGCTACCAAAGGAGGGACCTTTTAATTTAAAAAAAATCAGAGATCATTAAGACGTTTTAGTGCATTAATTGATTGATTTTCTATGGGTATAATGTGCAAAAATCAAATTCGAGCTACATGCACACGTGACAGTGCACCTAAATGGATTGCAAATACACATGTGTCTCACTGGGTGCATGTTTACTCCCCGTGCAACAAATTTCAAACAATGAGAATCTTGATTTTTAAATTCTAGTACATCCAAAACTTCTTTGAAGTTCATGAAACTTATCGTGTTGTCATATGGACACCAATACAAAGCTGCATTGTAATCTTTTTGGGTTAAGTTTGAGACCAGTTTTGATGTAATCTCCAATGCCCTGAGCAACGTCGGCACCCCCATTTCTGACCAGATGCTCGTCCTCAACTGCCTTTGTGGGCTCAATCCGCAGTTCTCCGACATCACACTATCGTTACCATGCATAATCCTCTGCCATCCTTCAGCCAGACAAGGTCGCTGCTCACACTCTACGAGACACAGCTCGCGAACTCCGTCGTGGTCGGCAACCAGACGACCTTCTACGGCAATGTGCCCTCCCACAGCGCCAACGGCTCCAACCACCGCGGCGATGGCGCCCACAACAAAAACACCTCCGGTGGTGGCTCCTCTAGTGGCAACCGCAACGGCGGTCATTGGCGCAAGAAGAAGGGCTCCGGCGGCACTCATAGTAACAGCGGCAATAGCACTGGCGCCCGCTCGGGAGTCAGCGACGGCCAATTCCAACGAGGGGCTCCCTCTTTTGTCGGGCCCTGGGTCTGTTTCAACCCCTATACGGGGCAGGCCCAGTAGCTCCCAGCCCCTCCCGCGCCCCGGCACAACACCAGCACTGGCCTTCTTGGGCCACGCCGTCCTGTGTCGCCTCCCGCACAGGTGTTTACGTCCCTCGCTCCCATGCATGGGCAGGCGTTTGGCACAAATCCTCCACCAATTCCTGGCTATGGTGGTGCCCCGGCGTGGGACTGCTCTGCACTACTCGCTGCCCTAAACAATACTGCCACTCCGTCCATCGTCGATGAGTGGGTCATGGACTCCGGAGCCACCGCACATATGGCCTCCGACCCCGGTATGCTCCACAATCTTCTTCCCTCTCTTTGTTCATCCATTATCACCGTAGGCAACGGTTCTACCCTACCCATATCTCACACTGGGCAAACTTCTATACCTTCGTACACACGTTCTCTTATGCTTTACCATCTCTTAGTTGTCCCTCGTATAGTCAAGAACTTACTTTCCATTAGACATTTCACTATTGACAATCTTTGCTATACTGAATTTGACCCTTTCGGCTTTTCTGTGAAGGACCTTCACCTAAGGCCGTGATTCTTCGCTGCAATAGCTTTGATGACCTCTACATCTTCCCATCCTCGGTCATCAATCAGCACGCCCATGGACTCCTCGCCACCACCTCCACCGAGCTTTGGCATCGTCGTCTAGGTCACCCGGGACGCGACGCCACGTCCCATATTCATAAGAACTCTTTTATTTCATGTAATAAAGCAGTCTCTCATGTATGTCACGCTTGTCAGCTTGGCAAACACGTGCGCTTGCCCTTCACTAGGTCTACTTCAGTAAGCGTCGTACCCTTTTGGTTGATTCATTGTGCCCTTTGGACCTATCCGGTTTTAAGCAACTCTGGTTTCAAATATTATCTCATTATTGTTGATGATTTTTCTCATTTTATGTGGACTTTTCCTCTTCGCTTGAAATCCGACACGGCTACCATTCTTATTAATTTTGTTGCCTATATACGCACCCAATTCTTCCGACCCCTCGTTGCCATGCAAGCCGACAACGGAACAGAATTTATCAATTGTACGGTCACCATGTTTTTCACCACCCATGACATTCACCTCCGCCTGTCGTGCCCATACACTTTCGCCCAAAATGGCAAGGCTGAACGTGCTATCCGCACGATCAACGACCTCACCCATACTCTTCTATTTCAGTCCTCCATGCCACCTTCTTACTGGGTTGAGGCACTTGCCATGGCGACCCATCTAATCGACATATGACCCTCCCAATCTATTAATTTTTCTATCCCATACATACGCCTCGACGACAGTACACCCAACTACGCCGCCCTTCATGTCTTCGGATGCTTATGTTACCCCAACCATTCCGCCACGGTAAAACACACACTTCTCCTCGTTCTGTTGCTTGTGTATTCTTGGGCTACCCTATCAACCACAAAGGCTATCACTGCCTTGATCTCACAACTCGCCGTGTCATTGTTTCTCGCCATGTCATCTTCGACGAAACGGTCTTCCTATTCTCCTCTTCCAAAGATCATCCCGCTAATCCCGTAGCCGAGCTAGATTTTTTACTTGACCCCATGGCCTCAGATCATCCACCTGTAACCATCCCAGCCATGCTGCATGCCAACCCGCCAGTTTCCATGCATGGACACCCCTCCACTTTCCCTCTGTCGGCTAGCGGCCCTCCTCCCGGATTTCCCACCCATGAGCCCAGCATGAATGGCCCGTTCTGCATGGTGGCTCCCCTATTCCTTCCACGTCGGCCTGAGAGGGGCTCCTCCCGCATCGCCTGTTACTTCGCCCGTGGCTCCTGCCTCACCCGCGTTCCTCGCCTCACCCATGGCTCCCGCCTTGCCTGCAGCCGAGCCCGCGACTTCCTTGTCACCTGTCTCCTTTGTGTCCAGCGACACTTCTCCGCCCGTGGTTATCCATCGGCCACCATCCCCAACCAACACGCATAATATGGCCACGCATGGCAAACATGGCCTTTTCCAGCTTGTCGATCGGCTCAACCTCACTGCCTCCCATTCCACACCCTCACCCATTCCTAAAACATACCGGGGTGCCCTACATGACCCACAGTGGCATCGTGCTATGAGCGAGGAATTTGATGCTCTTGTCACTAACGAAACATGGTCTTTAGTCCCATGTCCTCCTCGTGCTCATGTTGTTTCAGGAAAGTGGATCTTCAAGCATAAGTTTCATTCAGATGGTAGCCTTGCTCAGTACAAGGCTCAATGGGTGGTCCGCGGCTACTCTCAACAACAGGGCATCGATTTTGACGAGACATTCAGCCCTATTGTTAAGCCTGCCATGATCCGCATCGTCCTCAGCCTCGCGGTCTCGCAGTCGTGGCCGATTCACCAGCTTGATGTTAAGAATGCCTTTCTCCACGGCAATCTTGACGAGGAGGTCTACTGCCAGCAGCCCCCAGGCTTTGTTGATACTCGCTGCCCCGACTATGTGTGCCGTCTGCACAAATCACTCTACGGTCTCAAGCAAGCCCCCGTGCTTGGTACCAGTGGTTTGCGCTTTTTGCACATCGACTTGGTTTCGTTGCCTCCAAGTCAGACGTGTCCCTCTTCATCTACAAGCATGGACCCAACCTCGCCTACATTCTTCTCTATGTCGACGACATCGTCATCACCGCATCTTCGAATCTTCTTCTTCGACGGCTCACGCGACAGCTTCATGCCGAGTTTGCCATGACATGCCTCGACGCCCTGTCGTTCTTCCTCGGCATCTCTGTCACCCGGACCTCCTCGGGCATGGTCCTCTCTTAGCGACAATACGTGTTGGAGCTTCTTTATCACCCGGTACCTCTGTCACCCGGTATGTTTGATTGTAATCCCTCGGCTACCCCCATCGACACCAAGTGCAAGCTATCTGCTCAGGATGGACTTGTTCTTTCCGATCCGACAGAATATAGGAGCTATGCTGGTGCATTGCAGTATCTGACGCTCACACGTCCTGATATTGCGCATATCATTCAGCAGGCATGTATGTACATGCATACACCCCGCGAGCCTCATACGCACTTGGTTAAGCACATTCTTCGCTACGTCAAGGGCACTCTTGACCTCAGTCTACGCATCTGTCGCTCACCTTCAGCAGCCCTTACAGCTTAGTCTGATGCTGATTGGGCTGAATGCCCTAACACACGGCACTCTACATCAGGCTATTGTGTCTACCTTGGTGATAATCTCGTCTCCTGGTCGTCTAAACGACAGACTACAATATCTTGTTCCAGCGCCGAGGCGGAGTACCGTGTTGTTGCTGATGTGGTTGCTGAGTGTTGTTGGATTCGTCAGCTGCTTGGGGAGCTTCATCATCCCCTGATGACTGCCATTGTTGTTTTCTGTGATAATGTGAGCAGTGTCTACATGGCCTCTAACCCGGTCCAAACACCATCGCACCAAGCACATCGAGATCGACATTCACTTTGTTCATGAAAATGTGTCTCTTGGTGAGATCCGAGTTCTCCACGTGCCCTCATCCCATCAGTATGTTGACATTATGACGAAAGGATTATCATCGGAGCTTTTTACCGAGTTTCATTCTAGCTTATGCTTGATACCATACGATGCACAAGCTGAGGGGGGATGTTAAATTATTCAATTCTTTCATTAGTCAGTGTATAGGAAAGTAACTAGATATCCTACCGAATATCTTGTCTATAAATTCGGTTAGGCATGTCTCTCATTTGCCTTGATTCTCAAGGCTTGTAATCCTATATATTGTAAATACAAGCGCCCTTGATGAGGTGTGGTTCTCAGCCATATCTGTTTTCTCACTAAGTTACTCGTAGAAGGAAAGAAAAGGAAAATGCGTTTTTTTTCGTTTTCGAGAGGCACGGCCGTGCCTCTCGTGGAAGGAAAAAGAAAAATAAAATGCATTTTTTCGTTTTCGATAGGCATGGCCGCCACATTCTAGGTCAAAGTGATGGACCTTCCTAGAAGCAACGACTCATATTGGTCGGCCCAACCGTTCAGAAGGTTCCTAAACAAAGTATATCTTTATGGTTTTTTCGGTTTTCTTTCTTTTTCCTTTTTATTCTTCTTTTGAGTTTTTCCTCCATAAATTCAAATTTTTCAAAAAAACTCCATAATTAAAATACTTTTTCAGAATTTAAAAAGTTGTTCGCCTTAAAAACAGATTAAAAATATTTCTTCATGTTTTTCTATTTTGGTTCCCATTTTTCTAAAAAAAATTAGAATATTAATATTTTGTCCTTGTTATTCAATTTTCGTTCATATTTTTAATAAAAATTCAGAATGTCTATTTTTTTCCAAATTCTCAACACGTGTTTGGGATTTCAACATTTAGCTCACTTTTAAGAAAATTATTCATGCTTCCTAACTTGGTTCTCTTTTTACAAAAAAATTTAAATTTAGAAATTTATTAACACTTTAAAAAAACTTTGCATAATTAAAAAATTATTTGCTTTTTAATAAAAAGTTTGCAATTTCAAAAATGTGCAAAGCTTTCAAAAAAGCGTGTTTATACTTTCGTAGAAAAATTATTTGCAAGTTTTCGAACCACGAGCTACAGTATTGCGAATTATAGTAATATGGCAAATCCTATTTGACGCCCGCAGGCGTCAAATGGACGAGCCTCCGCTGAAGCAAGTGGCCACTTGGGCCAGCCCACGTACAGATTTGGTTCGCTGCTGTTTCCCGTTTCTTGAGGGGTTTTTTTTCGTTTTTCTTCTATGGTTTTTTGCTACCAGTTTTTTCACTGTTCGGGCCGGTTTTCAGTTGTTTTGTTCCGGCTTTTTTTCTGTTTTGGTTATTTTTTTCCTTTCATTTTCTTTCTTTTACGTTTCCTTTTCTATTTTTTGTTTCTGTTCTTCTTCTCATTATTGCGTATTTATAACAAAAGTTCACTGGTGTTACAAAAATCTTCAATGTATTAAGAAATTGCTCATCATATATTATGAAATAGTTCACCTTGCACTGTAAAAATGCTCAATGTATATTATTAAATTGTTCAACTTATATTAGAAAATGTTCATTGTGTATTTAAATTTTGTTCATGATATATTAAGAGATGTTCAACATATACTATAAAATGTTCATTTTAGTATTTTAAATTTGTTCAGTATTTTTTTACAAAAAAGTTCACTGTATTTTAAAATTTGTTCAATGTATATTATGAAAATGTCGAACTTTTTTTAAAGGATTTGCCGCTATACATTCTACTTTAAGGTCAGAGCTGCATGAAAACGTTTGAGGTAGCTAGCTCGGCTGGCACCCTCACTGAAATGCAGCATGAAGTCGGAGGTTCGATGTAGGGTGGGCAAAAAACCGAGGATCGAAGACCGGATCTGGAAAATTTCGCTCTCAGGCATGCGCCTTTTCATTTTTTTTGGATTTTCGCTCACAGCGTGATGATTGGGCCGGCCCGTGTGCACGTCGCTTCAGTGAAGTCGCAACGATCTGACGCACACGGGCGGTGTATAGGAGCTCTCCAGTAATAGCGCCATATAGTAAGGAAAACCCTATTCGCCGCATTCTGCGGCAAGTAGTCGACCTACGGCACATATTCCATGGTAAATGGGCCGCTTTTTTAGGTGTGATCGTTTTCCGGTTTTGGGAAACTTTTGGTTGGTTCCTGGGCGGTTTTGTGAACCTTCTAGAAGGTCCTTGAACCGGGTCTTCTGGTTTTCTTTTTTCTTCTTCTTTTCGTTTTTAGTTATTTCTGCTTCTTTTTCATTTCCTTTTTCTTTTTTTTCTGTTTGTTTTCTTTCTTTGGTTTTTTATTTCTTTTTCTTTTCTCTCTTAGAAAAATCGATTTTTTTTAAAAAAAATCATGTTTCCAAAAAAAGTTCAGTTCTTGAAAAAATGTTCTCAAAATACCAAAATTGTTCTTGTTAAAAAAAAGTTCAAAACATTTGAAATTCAGAAAATGTACGGGATTTCAACTTTTTGTTCACATATTCAAAAAATGTTCATGCTTCCAAATTTGTTCGGGATTTTTCAAAATTTGTTCTGAAGATTCCAAATATGTTCGTGCTTTAAAAAATTGTTCGCGCTTCCAAATTTTTTTTGCAATTTTTCAAAATTGTTCTCCATTTCAAAATTTGTTCTCAAGATTTCAAAAAATTGTTCATGCTTTAAAAAAATTGTTCGCGCTTCCAAAATAGTTCTCAACATTAAAAAATAGTTCGTGCTTTAATTTTTTTTAAAAAAATTCCAAAATTGTTCATGGTTTCGAAAAATGTTTGGAAAATTCAAAAATTGTTCGTTTTCGTAAAATTTGTTTGCATTTAAAAAACGTATGTTCAAAAAATTACTCAAATTTTGGTTAAAAAAAGTGGGATGTTGTCAAACAGTGTTAAATCCGGAACTGTACTTAATTTCTTTTAGAGATCCGTTGTATTTCGGTCGTAAGTTCTGTTCTATCGCAGTGGCTAGTACTGAGGCCACGCAAGCAAGCAGTCCCGTGTTCAATTCCTAGCGACTGTGTGCTACTGATCCTTTTTGCCATCTACCACACTCGCAGTGCACTGAATGAGCCGGCCCAGTCGGCGCCCCTTGTGCGACGCAGCGTGTATTTGCCGCAGAACGCGGCAAATAGGAAGTCCCGGTAAGGAATGGCGAACTAGAGCAATCACGATCTACGTAACTCATACAATGTTATGAACCCATCAAACACTATAGCTCGTGTGCGAATGGGCCAACACAATTGTATAACACAAAATGTGTCCTATAGAATGTCCCAACAAAAATAGGTTAGGCTAACACCGGGAGTTCCTATACAGCGGGCGGCGCGCAGGGGGGGGAGATGCAGCGCGCACCCCTCGCTCCCACAACGCGCCCTGTTGGGCCAGCCCATGCGCGGGGCAGGGCGGCTCCGTTTTATATTTCGTTTTTATCATTTTTTATTTTCCGTTTTTCTTTTTTATAAAAATCGGGGTTTTAAATTTTTCATAATATCTAAATAAATAAGACTTTTGAAAAAAAATCAAGAAATCATAAAGTGATTGTGAATTATAAAAAGAGTTCAAATTTTTTTAAAAATGTCCAAGAAATCATAAATTTTTGTGGATTAAAAAAATGTTCGTGATTTTGAAAAATTGTTCGATAATTCAAAAAAAATCACGCTCATGGAAAAAATTTCATCTACTAAAAAAATTCTAGAATTTGAACAAAATTTTGGGAATTCAAAGAATGATCATGAATTTTTAAAAACTATTCAAAAAGAAAAACAAAAATGTTCATGAATTTCAAAAAATCTTCCCAAATTTCAAACAAAATTCATTGGCTCAAAAATTGTCCGTTTATTAAAAAAATGATCATCAATTCGAAAATGTTCATGTATTTAAAAGAAAATTCGTCAAATAAATTAAAGTTTGTGAATATCAAAGACTATTCCCAAAAAAATTCGGAATGTTCGCTAACTTGAAAATGTTGATGATTTCATAAACTTACACGAATTAAAAAATGTTTACGTTTTAAAAAAAATCGAAAATTTGAAAGATGCTCGTAAACATCAAAAAGAAGAAAAAGTAAGAAAAGAAAGAACAAGGAAAAAGGAAAAATAAAAATTAGAAAATAAAAGAAAACAAAAAATAAACGTGAAAGAAAAAGAAAAATTGTTAGAGAAACAAAAAAGAAAAAAAATACCGATTCAGGGAAGGTTACAGAACCGTCCCAAAACCGGTGGGGAATAAACCCCAAATGGGTCGGTCCATACTTTCGGTAGAGAGCTCAGGGAGGGGGGATGCGCGCTATGTCGCTAGCTCGCGACCCGCGCACCAAATAGGAGCTGTCGCCAACACCCCTCAAAACAGAAAAAAGAAAATAGGCTAACATAAGCGCTGGGTTGAACTAGAAGAAAAATCAGTCTGTAACACGAAAAGGTCAAAAGGCCTTACCAGATAAACTGTCTACGTTTACCTAAAAAAGGGATAAAATGTCTATGAAGTGACACCATACCATCTTTCTCTCAAAGAAAAAGAATCAGAGAAGGACGTGTCTTTCAGGGTGGCCAGAAGTAGCACTCCGAGACATGCGTATGAACAAAAGCCCGAGGAAATGATCGTGAGTACACCAAATTTACTAGAAACTCTGACGCGGATCTTCAGACCCCCTAAATACTTGGACATTATTTTCATCCAATGGCGGTCACCAAAATTGTTCGTACGTCTGAAATGCCATAAACCAGAACCAAACTAATGGGCAATCTGAAGGAGGCTAAACATCAACTGCCTACGCATTTGACAAAGTGGACCCACCCAAAACCGAGGCGGAGGACGCGAATTTGGTCATTGCCAACGTTTCCATGTCAAAGCCTGCCCCTTCCCACTACCCCCACCATAATCGTCTCCCCCCTACCATACCATTTCGCACCGTCGCCTTGATGAAGCCAATGGTGAAGGAGTAGATGGAGATATTCGTCTTCTTGTCGAAGCCAGAAGATTAAGGGTGGTGGCCACCCACAAGGTGGCGAAAGAAGGCGGGTCCTCGTCCGACAAAGCGCCCCAACAAAGTGGTGCCGCCCAGGCAATCGCCACCATGGTTGTCCTAGTTCAAGGTGCCCTACTACTTCGCCTTCGAGCACCTCGGTCCGACCAACACGCAGCAATCGCTGCAGCAGTCCACATCATCCTACATCTCCGGCCATCGTGTCCCCTTCACTGTCGGTCTCAACACTGACTACCTCTTCGCGAAGTCGCAGTCACCTACGCTAGTCTGCTCGAGGATGCCTACCGTGGAGCCTTGATTTGTCGGTATAACTCACTGTTTGCCGGAATGCCTCATGCAAGAGGGACGACATAAGCGGACGAGGCAATGATGAATGTTATCCATGACAGATGTGGCCACAAAGATGGACAAGTGGAGGACTCCCGAGGAACAACCGCAGTCAGACACCCTGCAGATGTGCACCAAGAAGAAACAGTCAGAGCCATAAGACCCAAAAAAGAAGAGGGTATAATATTTCACCTAAAAGGAGGATCAATTATTGTGTGAGCCATGGTTGGCCTATAGTATAAATGCGTTCCAAGGCAGGGAGCAAAGGGGCACGGTGTGTCAGGCAAAGTGTGCATGGTTCATTTCACACATGAACATGAACCGTGATGGCGTGATCACAATTTGAAGTTGCTAAGCCACTAATAGCACACCATTCAAGGGCATGTCGCGTACAAACAAATGCAATACTTGTAGCCGAGTCACGAGTTAATCAACGACCTCGTATGTTTTGTGGCCTGTTGCTCTATGTGCTGGTCATTTCATTGATTTGCTCAATGTTCGAACTTGTCGACCATCCATTGTTTTCCTTTGCTGGTCACACGTACATGCACGTTATACTACAAGACAGATAAAAGGCACTCCATATTTATGCATTATTGATTGAAGTTGAATAGACAAAGCAAGTGGCTCGAGGCTATTGTCGTTTGCCAATACCGTCAAGACCACCACATCCAGTGAACATGAAGGCGGTGATCCAACCGTTCCAACACAAGGAAGGCTTGCTCCAGCCAAAAAGGTGATTAGGAACCGGGGGAGGAAGTGGGATGAGAAGGAGAAACGAGAAGGGGCGACAGTCAAGATGACCAAGAAATTTGAAGATGTTATGTCAAAGAAGCAGACATGTGTCAAACAACATGAAATGAATGAGTTGAAGACCGAAAAGAGGTTTAGCAAATTCATAGAGATGCAAGACTAGAAGCCCAAGCTTGAAGACGATGCTATATATGAATAAACTATTATGCCAAGGGATATATATGCCCTAGCTGCCCGATCGCTTAGGGAGAAGAAGCGCTTCACAGTTCATCCATACTTCCATTTGTATAGCGATGCTACGATCAATAGCTCCATCTGAAACAATAGTTTGAGAAACTCATCAGTTATAACGCGTTGATAATTTACTAGCAAAAGGGACCGTGCGTTGCAATGGAAGAAAAAGAATTATAATCTTCAATGGCCATGATCACATTTTGCTGCAACACCGAGATACACTATCACTCTCAATTTCATGAAATTGTGAATATTTTTTAAATTCGTGACCATATTTGAAATCATGAACATTTTTCAAATTCATGAACACTTTTACAAATTTTCAAACATTTACTAAGATCAAGAACATTTTTTGAATTCATGAACATATTATACTATTTGCAAACATTTTTTTTAAATGGTGAACATTTTTTAACAATTTTTTTGAATCGGCGAACATTTCTAGAATGGATGAACATTGCTTCAGAAATTGGTGGAACAATTTCTGAAAATCACAAACATATTTTTGATTTAATGAACATTGTTTGAAATGCATGTGTCGGTGTACAAAAATAGGTGCTCCGCTTTGTACCCCATTACTTGTGCATGGCCAGTCAGAGCCGTGCCCACGGCCACACTTAGCAGGGCAGAAGAGGGAAGCCAAATCCACAAGACAATCAAGCAGAGCCAAGACCAGAAACACAAAGAGCAAGAAGGTGAGGCGGACTCCCCCGGCAAGACCCTTGCCGAGCGCCCCCCCCCCCCCCGGCAGCCCCGGCAAGAGCCTTGCCGGGGCAACTTGCCCAGCGCCAGCAGAGCACGCCACCCTTGTACCCGAGGTTTCCAACGCCATCAACCACATTGGAACCAGGGCTCGGGAGGCATCTCCATGATGGCATGCAGATCTTCGTGAAGATCATAAACACGTAAGATCAGATAAGGACTAGAAGACGACGATCCTCGGCAAGATCCTTGCCAAGGAAATCCACGAGACCTCCGGCAAGATCCTTGCCGGGGATGACCACAGTGCCGCGGAAAGACCCTTGCTGGGGCCCCGACAAGACCCTTGCCGAGGGCGTTAGCGGGGCCACGGCCAGGCCCGCGCCTGCCAAGGCTCCACCGCCGTTCCCATGCAGCTGCCAGCCCAGCCAGCCAGGCGAGCACCTGCGTGGCGACGTGCGGCCCTGAGACCAACTCAGCAAGCGCCTGCGTGGTGGCATGCAGGCCTTCGTGAAGACCCTGCCACCGCACCAGCTCAGCAGCCTGCCATCCTACATGGCGCTGCATGCCGCGCTGGCCCGGACGCGTGTCGCGGCAATGCGAAGCGGCGACAACAAGAAGGGCACGTTGGAAGCACATTAAATGCGTTTGTCCGACGCTGCCAGAGGATAGACTCGACCACTGTATGCACTTTCCACCTCCTGTGTGCCACTGTGGCATCCCCTTTCCCGATAAAAGAAGGCCCGAGGCATACTGGAGGGTGATTCGGCTTTTTGAACTACGCACGCATCGTAGCTAGTTCAAGAACACAAGAGCATTCAAATATACACAAAAGCAGGACTAGGGTATTACGCGATCCTCGCGGCCCAAACCTGGGTAAACGATCCTTGTGCTGGCTCCTAGACCCGCTCTTTCCACAACCTCGCGCCGCCGACCGTAGTAGGGATTCCAGTGATCCCATAGGTATCGTTTCCACCGACATCTTTGGCGCGCCAGATAGGGGGCGCAACTGTGAAAATCCGGTCTAGCAACTAGTCTAGCAGTTCTTCATCGCCATGGCTCCCAAGAGGAAGACGACGACGGCGATCGGTTCATCTGGAGCCGGACTGCCCATGCTAGTGCGGGCAGGTAGCGGGGCAGTCGCGGACAGAACCCGGGCACGGCCCGTGAACACCCACATCGCTCTGGCAGTCGAAGCCTTGCGAGCAGCGTCGTTCGTGCGCAAGACGACGGGCCGCACGCCGCCCAATTCAAAGATGGAGTTGGGCCCCCCGCAGGCGGCGTGGGGCCCTCCAAGGGCCTCGCCGTGCCACCTACTGGCGCCGCGACGACCTCCAAGTCACCTACGCTGGCGCCCACGATGCGCTCTTCTCAAGTTGTGCGTGATGAGCAGCGTCACCATGCTGGTGACCCTGGGCGCCGCCGTGGCAAGAGTCTTGCGCATCCTTCGCAGGGCGAAGGAGGTCAGCATGCACGCCGAGGTGCTGGCAAAAATGGCAGAGAGCCGCAGGGCCGTGATATAGCTCCTTCTAACGTAGTTAGAAGTCGGGGCGCGTCACGGTCCACGCAGCTTTTGCCGCCGCCCATGCCCGCGGAAGCTTTGGCGTGCACGGAGCTGCTCCTCGACTTTCCTCCTGCTGCGAAGAAGCTCGATGAGTGGAGAGCCACCGTCCGGAGCCTCATCGGCATCGCCAACAAAGATGAGCCGCGACCAGCGGGGCCCATAGGCCGACGCTCCGTCGAGCCACCGCATGCCAGTCGAGGAAGGGCCGGGGGTGATGCAGCCATAGTGCACTCTCCTCCCCCACGCCAGCTACCGCGGGTGTCGATCCGTCGTGATGACGCTTGTGATAACATTTTCAAAGCGTCGTCTGATCCACGGACCCACCATGATCAGCGCCAAGTTCTTCGGGAGCGAGCCCTTGAAGATGCTCGAACCACCATCGAGCGCCGGCGTGATGCACGCCACCAGTCAGAGAGGCGTGCAGGGCCCACTATGGACCACCCGGCACCGGGAGGTTACGGTGGCCTACCCTACGAGGTGGGTTGCCCAGCCTTTACCCGTGAGCTGCGGTAGTTCCAGTGGCCCTCCGACCGCACGTTCAAGCCCGACGTTGGCGAGAAGTACAACGGCAAGACTCACCCGTCAGAGTTCCTCAACATCTACACCATCGACAGAGCAGAACAAGAGGAGGAAATCAGGCTCCGGAGAGTACTTCCCCACGAAGCTCCTAGGAGCCGTTGGCAAAGATGTTGCTAGGGATACTGAGCTTGCCGTGGGGCGACCGACTCCAGCAGGGCGTCAAGCCCTGGCTGTAGAGATAGCCGCTACCATGGCAAAGGAAATGCCTTTAGTCCTTGCCGTCGAGCCCTAGGCTCCGGCATGGGCATAACATACCGTTCGATTCCTCCAAATAAGGGAGCTTCCTAAGGAGCAGAAGAAGTAGAGAAAGTAGCCCATCGGTCTGCCATGTATCAGTTCATTGACAATGTTCTGTACAGAAAAAGACGAAATAGTGTGAAATTGAAGTGCATTCCCCGGGAGGAAGGACTGGAGCTGTTGGCAGAGATACATGGAGGCATATGTGGCTCCCACATAGGGTCGAGGCCCCTTGCCGGCAAGGCTTTCCGACAGGGTTTCTTCTGTCCCACAACCCTCCAAGATGCAACGGCACTAGTAACCAAGTGTGAAGCGTGTCAGTTCCATTCGAAGAAACTTCATCAGCCAACTCAAGCCCTTCAAACAATCCCTCTCTCCTGGCCATTTTCGGTCTTGGGCTCGACATACTGGGCCCTTTCCCCCGCGCTATTGGGGGCTTTGAGTACTTGTATGTTGCAATCGACAAGTTCACAAAGTGGCCGGAGGTGGAAGCAGTGAGGAAGGTGACAACGCAGTCAGCCGTCAAATTCTTCAAGGGGCTAGTCTGTCGTTTTGGTGTGCCAAACAGAGTCATCACCGACAATGGCACGCAGTTCACAAGCCACACCTTCATGCAATACATCGAAGACCTCGACAACAAGGTCTATTTCGCTTCCGTGGCACACCCACGGAGCAACGGCCAAGCGGAGAGGGCAAATGCTGAAGTACTACGAGGCCCGAGGACAAAGACTTTTGACAGGCTGCACAGAGCGGAAGGCGCTGGATTGATGAGTTGCCGGCGGTTCTTTGGTCGATCAGAATGACGCCAAATCGAGCCACCGGCCAGACAACCTTTGCCCTGGTATACGGGGCAGAGGCAGTTCTCCCCACAGAACTCACATACGGGTCACCTCAAGTGCTCGCTTATGACGAGCTTGAGCAAGAGCGATTGTGGCAAGATGACGCAACGCTACTCGAGGAAGATCGTATTTGGGTGGCTGTGAGAACGGCATGCTACCAGCAAGCCTTGCGCCGCTACCATAGCCGCAAGGTTCATCCCCGAAGCTTTGAGGAAGGCGACCTTGTTCTTTGGCGCGTTCAATCGGCCAAGAATTCCAACAAGTTGACGCCTAAGTGGGAAGGACCTTATCGGGTAACACGAGTCACCAGGCCCGGTGCAGTCCGCCTGGAGACCAAAGATGCCATTCCGGATTCCTGGAATATCGAGCATCTTCGCAAGTTTTACCCATAAGGCGCGGTTGTCGGGCCCCCCGGTAGACCACCTTTTGTACAAGCCTTGCCGGCAAAGCATGTAACCCTCTGTACAAAGCCAGGCGCAGACCCTGAGCATAAATAAATGAAGCGTTGGTGCCCTAAGTTATAGCATGCATGCTAGGTTGAGTTTCTCCCTCGGTTAGGGTTGATAGTGCTTCGCAGCGACTAACCCCTAGCATAGAGGTCGATTCTGCGTCTCTCTGTTCCTTTCCGTCCTCTTTGGTTCGCAGGACACATGGGCTTTTTTGCGGAGCTATAGGGAAGAAAGAGAATGAGCCAGCGCTCCAGTCCCGGCAAGCCAAGGTTGCTGGGGGCTGAAGACACAAGGGTCCAACCCCGGCAAGCCAAGGTTGCCAGGGGGTTGTAGATTCAGATAAGTCCTATATCCCCTGTTTTGCATTTCCGTATGGAATTGGGACGTATGAAATCTCGTTTTATTCCTAGGCCACCGTGCTCCCCTTTCCCTGCACCTAAGAGCTATTTCTTGGGTTGGAATTTGGTTGTAGCCACAGTGACAAGGAAGCAAGCGTACGGCCTGACCCTACCTCGCCCTGCCTCTGCCATGAGCATGAGTACGGTCGAATGGAGTGAGGGGACGACAAGGCCTGTTGCTAGGCGACAATGTTTATCTCAAAAATAACAAGAATTCGTTCGTTGGAATGGGCTTTTCTCACGCACAAAGAACCCGGCAAGCACCCTTTTTCATTAATATGTCCCATACAGATACAGTTTGTACAGAATGTAAACATGAGCAAGGGGATTACAAGTTTCAAATTTAACTAAGGCCTGTAGGCTTACAAACTAAAAAGAGATAAGGTGCCCGTAATCCCTTTCTTGTCCCTCTCCCCAGGAAACGGAACAAAACAACAGGAGGGCAAAAGGAGCGCCTAGGCGAGGTACGAGCAACAGAAGACACTAAGAGAACATCCTGGTGGCCGTCCGGAAGAGGGACGGTGATGATGGTGCCGGGAGAAGAGCCGAAAGATGAGGCAGCGGGCCGGCAATACGCTACGAAGGCGTCGGTGCCATCGTATTCTGACTTGACGGCCCGCCACCCGCCTTCTTCGCCTTCTCCGGCCTTCCCACGCCAACCGCCCAAGGAGGCGACCCGAGAAGTTCAAGGAGCTGGCCCCATCCCTAGCAAATTGCTCTGCCAGGAGGAAGGGCCAGGTGCAGATGCTGCTGCTGCTAGTGCTGCCCAGGGACAGTGTGTCTGACGCCTAGTCGGACCCGTCATCCTCCCGCCTGACACCCTCATCGTCGCTGTCGTTGTCCTCCTTGCCGCTCTCGCTTGAGGAGGAGTCTTCGTAATTAGAGGAGCTCTCCACACAACACTTTAGGCGAGTTCCAAAGTCTCCAAAGACCTTGACAGAGAGCAGGCCGTTCTCCATTAGTTTGAAATAGAGAACGAGTCCCGCCGTCAAGCTGT
Source organism: Triticum aestivum (assembly GCF_018294505.1). Taxonomy (NCBI): domain Eukaryota; kingdom Viridiplantae; phylum Streptophyta; class Magnoliopsida; order Poales; family Poaceae; genus Triticum; species Triticum aestivum. Next base: position 269,500,682 of record NC_057801.1, read on the forward strand.
GGATACGGGCGAAGGTCTTCCATCCACGATGGAGATACATGACGTGAGGGGCAGGGAAATCGACATCAACTCACGTGCCGCCATTCCCGCAACCCCTCATATGCAATCTCAGAGTCTATGGCGGGTCGAGCTCCATCTCCCGAGCAAATGAAGTAGGGAGACGAAGACGATGGCGCGCTGGCCGGTGCAGCCTGATGAAGAACTCGCAAGGCTGGTCCCCGACGTGGCCCTCCATTAGGGGAGGGACCGCCGGTGGAGGCGAGGCCGGTGCGCCGCCCCGTCCTGCTCTTCCCCGAGCGCCACGACGACCTCGGCCTCGCACCCTCCCCCTTCCCCTCATGGCCGGCTCCGCCACCACAAGTTCTTGGGGAGCAGGGGCGCGTTGTCGAGCGGAGACCCTCGTCGCCACCGTCGAAGCACCGGCGCGCCCTCTCGCCATATCAGAAGGAAGAAAGAAGCCAAGATGGGAGGAGGCGGATGGCGAAAGATTGAGGGATGACGCCCCCTCCCCTCCTGATAAAGGGGCGGGGTCGGGGCTCGGCCGCCCCCCACAACAAATCCGGCTCATTAAAGTGGCAGCGGGCGAGGCCGTCGACCGCCCTCCTCGCCTAATCAAGGGTGCGTGGGTATCGGCCCGCTCGCGCCTTCCCATATTCCATGCATCTGTCACCTACCCCGCGCCGTGCATGCGGCATACGTGGCGCAAGGGGAGGGCGTAGTGGGAAACGTGGAATGACGATTCCAAGGCGGGGAAAGTAAATGAGCGGCGGCCCTACGGTCTTAAAAGGACATGCAAGCCGCAGGATGACATAGGATGATGCAGGCATGCTTCGATCACCCCACGCTCGATCCCCACATCAGGCTTTTAACGCGGGTTGTGGGGAGGCACATCGGGTGAAGAAATTACTGCGGTGAGGCTCCGCCCCGCCTGCCCACGCGTCGTTCTGGGCCTAGCCCAACAACGCGTCGCGCTTATGTGTGGCCTAGGCCTCGGGGCTCCTGTCGGTGTACAAAAGTAGGGCCTCTGCTTTGTACCCCTTTACTTGTGCACGGGAAGTCAGAGCCGCGCCCACGGCCACACTTAGTAGGGCAGAAGAGGGAAGCCAAATCCACAAGACAATCAAGCAACGCCATGACCAGAAACACAAAGAGCAAGAAGGCGAGGCAGACTCCCCCGGCAAGACCCTTGTTGGGTGCCCCCCCCCCCCGCGCTGCCCCAGCAAGAGCCTTGCTAGGGCAACTTGCCCAGCGCCAGCGGAGCATGCCACCCTTGAACCCGAGGTTTCCAACGCCATCAACCACATTGGAACCAGGGCTCGGGAGGCATTTGCATGATGGCATGCAGATCTTCGTGAAGATCATAAACATGTAAGATTAGATAAGGACGAGAAGACGACGATCCTTGGCAAGATTCTTGCCAAGGAAATCCACGAGACCTCCGGCAAGATCCTTGCCGGGTACGACCATAGTGCCGCGGCAAGACCCTTGCCGGGGCCCCGACAAGACCCTTGCCAAGGGCGTCAGCGGGGCCGCGGCCAGGCCCGCGCCCGCCAAGGCTCCACCGCAGTTCCCATGTAACTGCCAGCCCAGCCAACCAGGCGAGCACCTGCGTGGCGATGTGTGGCCCCGAGACCAACTCAGCAAGCGCCTGCATTGTGGCATGCATGTCTTCATGAAGACCCTGCCACCGCACCAGCTCAACAGCCTGCCAGCCTACATGGCGCTGCACGCAGCGCTCGCCCGGACGCGTGTGGTAGCAAGGCGAAGCGGTGACAGCAAGAAGGGCATGTCGGCAGTGCATTAAATGCGTTTCTCCAACACTACCAGAGGATAGACTCGACCACTTTATGCACTTTCCACCTCCTGTGTGCCACTGTGGCATCCCCTTTCCCTATAAAAGGAGGCCGAGGCGTACTGGAGGGGGATTCGGCTTTTTGGACTACGCACGCATCGTAGCTGAGGGGTGGCTTATATAGAGTTTGCCAGAACCTTTATGAATGCCGCCATAACCAAGGGTTAAAGGGAGGTTTTAAGGGCGTCAGTTACTGGTAACGCTCGTACTAATTACACTAGATGAGGGTGGACACATCCTGACCGTTGCGGTCTTGGGGGACTCCTGGTCTTCTCTATCCGAGTGAAGTCAGGTGCTCCAAGTGAAATAAGCCGGTCGATTGGAATGCTAGACCCTGAGTGGTTGTTGGCTTCCGAGTGACCTTCAAGTTGTAGTACATCTGAATGGTGATCTGGCCCAGGGGGTAGGGTCTGTGGGTTAGGCTTCTGACCCTATCCCTAGTACATGTCCTCGTCATTAGCCCCCTAATCGGTCGAGGCTTAACGGGCTGAGCCAAAGGGAATTTCTGAGTGAGTTGAGCGCTATGGGGGTGCTCATGAACTCCTCAGGGTCATTTGTCGGTCTCATTTTTTGCGAGCTGCCTTGACAGATGTCAAACTACATATTGCCCGAGTGAATTCAGACTTTCACGTGTCGGGTGGCGAGCAGACCCGAGCATTTTTGGAAGGGTTTTAAAGGGCGAGCAATTGGATTGCTGGATCCCGGATTTTGTGGGATTTGAAATCAGAGATGTGTGCGCACGAACGGTTGCGACGCGGTGAGTGGGGAAAGTGGGGCGCAATGCCTCAATTTTCGCCCCACTTTTCTCCACATGTCGCATGATCTCTGCCAGAGGGATTCAGGGGGATTTGCGGGCCCAGGAGCCAATGGTGTGGATTTGTGAGTGTTGAGGCCAGTGGTATAAAAGGTGGCCGCGATGGAGAGGGAGAGAGAACCAGCTATCCTTTTCCTCATTTCCTCCAGTCTTCCAATCTTCTCCCTCGCCTCCACTCTGCGCTAATCCGCTCGGCGCCGACGCGCTCTGCGACGATGGCGAAGGACAAGACGGCGAAGTTGGAATAAGCAAAGAAGGCGAAGAAGGTGTTGAGCTCCCGAGTCACGCCACCACATGGATAGATCCAAGGAAATTGGCTCCCACCGACCACCACGGCAGAAGACATCGGCGGGCTTGTCATCGACAGGCTGTTGCGCGACGCAAACTAGAGGCTGCCGGAGGACGGGGGATAGAGCCCTTGATGTGTCCCGGTGAGCGTGTGCTCCTCGTTACTCATGTGGAGAGAGGTTTCTCCATGCCACCTCATCCTTTCCTCCGCGGCTTTCTGAACTTTTTCAGTGCTCAACTCCATCATCTTCCCCTGAAGCCATAGCGTATCTTGCTACAATTATTTCCATGTGCAAAACTTCTTAGGCTGTCATCCGCACTTGGGGTTGTTCAAGCATATCTTCACGTGTCATTATCAGTCAGTCAAAAAGGCCAACCCGGAGGGGGAGAGAACTCATGTGACCCAGCTATGTGGTGGCTTAGGTATCCAGATGAGGGATAGGAGTGTGTTTCCCACTATGAATTTCGCCGAGTCAGTTAGGGGTTGGTAGTCGTCCTGGTTTTATTGTAATGATATTTCCTGTGCTAGTTCGTCGACTGGTCTCCCTTCCTTTATGCCCAAGAGGGTTAGCACTCCTCCATCACAAACGGTGGACAAGGAGGAAAAGACCGAAGTGGGGATCCTGGTGGCTGATGTAGTTGGACTGATTCAGGGGGGGGGTAACAGCCTGGATCTGCTAGAGGTCTTCCTCAATTGGCAGATCCAGCCACTGCAGGAGTGGGCTCATCCCATGTGGCGGTACGCCGGGCCGAATGACCCGACCCGAGTGCACCCGAAGGACGTCGACGAGGAGACTGTAGAGCAATGGCTCAGGTGTATCACCAGCGCTCGTGACAACCCCCAGGGACGAGACGGACCCCCCCTTGCACGGGGCACAAACGCCAACCAAGGTGCGACGCATATTTCCGAGTGAATCATCTTTGCTCAAATCATCCGAATGAACTGATTGAATTGACTGGTTTTGATCTTTGCACTTCATAGGAGTTTCAGCGAATGATTTCGCCCATGCCAAATGGAGGGCACCACACCGGGAATGTGGAGAGCAACCATGGAAGTGTTGAAGATAGCTATGCGGAAGACAGTGAGGATGGCAGCAATGACTCGGAAGGGAGGAACGAGGTCGAGTCCTCGCCATCTGCAGGGGTGCACACAAAATGCCGTTCCAAGTAGACTCAGGATCTGAGTGTTTGCCAGAGAAAGACCGCAGCCTCGAGTGCTAGGAACCTAAAGCGCACTCAGACATCGATGCTAGAGCCACCGAGAAGACTGCGAAGCAGCTCAAGATTGCCTCGCCTAAACCTCAGAAGGATATGCCCAAGATCAAGGTCACCATGCCCGTTACCTCGACGTGAGTGTTGCACTTTTCTTTTTTGCTACTGCGAATTTTTTGGCTGTGCTGATCAAGCGAAATTGTGAACCATGGCTGCTACCTCGATGACGTCGCCCATGCAGCTTGACGAGGATCACGCTGCGGCTGAGACAACGGATGCGACCACTTCCCAGAAAGGTATAGATGGTTTCCTTTAGACTTAGTTTCATCATTCGATTGGACTGCTAACTGAGTTGACAATGTCGAGTGGATGTAGCGCCTATAGAGATCATCCACATCACAGACAACAATGAAGAACCGCCGCGGAAGGACGCACAGAAGGGGAGCAAAACTCTGACTGCCTCACGCGCCACTTCTTAGAGGACACCGCCAAGCAAGATGCCTTGCACTCGACCTGTGCCTGACGTGACTGCACCCCAGGGGCGGGGTAACTCTTCTTGGGCTGGCGCTGATCCCGTCGTGATAGCGTCGACTGCTCCGCCTCTGGCACCAGCTCCTCCAGGTTTAGTGTCAACTCCTCCTCTCAACATATTCAGTATGCATCATGTGCCAGAGGACCAAACTGGAGCCTGCAAAGAAGCGATGATCCAGTCTGAGTTGATGACCCAATGTTTGAAGGAGGTGTACAACGCTAGCAAGGTGGTGTATGACGCCAGTGCAGCTCTCTAGGCCATCATAAGTTGATTTCTGATTCATTTTTTGGGTACACCCACTAGGGGTGCCTGTCCTGTGGGGGCACGCTGAGTGCACCCATAGGGTGTAGTCCCTGAAACTGCCGTCGATTGTTGGTAATCGGCGGGAGTCTTAGAACTTGTTGCGTTTCCATCTTTTTTTGTGTGTTGGCCGTCATTCGGAATTGGCAGACCATTCCGAGTGGATACCATTCTAGTGGGGGCACGTCGAGTGCACCTAGTGGGTGTAGTTGCCGAGTCTGCCGTCGATTGTAGGTAATCGGCGAGAATCTGACAGAACATACAAGCAAGTCTCCTTTTTTTGCTCATCAACATGAGTCACTTTTAAGTGGGGGCACACTAAGTGCACCCTGTGGGTGTAGTCCCTGAGACTACCGTCGACTGCAGGCAGTCGGTGGAAGTTTGATAGAACTGTGATCCCTTCGGCAGACCGAGTGTTTTGCACTAGCCACTCATTTTTAGAGGGTATTTCATGATATGGTACTGATCGAGCTTGTTCCTATCTGACTCGGCGGTTAGAGGATACTTTAGGATTTGGTACTGGTGAAGCTTGTTCCTCCCTGACTCGGAGGTCAGAGGGTGCCTTAGGATTTGGTACTGGTCAATCTTGTTCCTCCCAGACTCAGAGGTCAGAGGGTACTTTAGGATTTGGTACTAGTCTAACTTGTTCCTTCCAGGAGTGCTGGTCCTCATACATTCAGTGTATTTCTATCATCGACTGACTCATTTCCTTTCCCTTTGTATCAGAAAACTTGTGATCTCGGGTCCCAGTATGCATCGCTGGAGAAGGAGATGAACCAGCTCTGAGTGAATCTAGAGGTGGAGAGGAGGAACATGGCTCATGCGCAGGTGGAAGTAAAGATCATGAGAGGTACGTTTCGGCAACTGAGTGTTCTTCTTTCACTTCTTATCCTTCTTTGAAGCGAGTGATTGACTTCACGCGAACAGATGTGCGTAGTGAAAACCATTGACTCCATGTGCGGCTCAAGACTTCTATTTCTTTAGAAACTATGAAGCAGGCACTCGTCGACAAGGACAATGGGCTGGCAGGAGCATAGAAGGTGGCAAGGGAGAAGACCAAGGCCGCCGAAGAAAAGCTGGCTTTAGCCGCCAAACTTGAGGAAGAGAACAAGGCACTAAGGACTGCAGCTGAGGAGGCGAAGGTGGAGATTGCTGAGCTCAAGAAGTGACAAGCTGAATGGGACGACAAGCTCAAGAACCAGACGAGAATGTTTGAGCAAGAGAAGAAAACTCTGAGTGAGAAGGTCGCCGAGCTCACCCAGAAGAGGGATTCTCTGGAGCAATACATAGAAGACTTCACCGAGGAGACATATACCAAGCTCGCATGTACATCCGAGTGAACTCCCCGTCCGGGTGAACTCTTTCTTACTTTCGAGTGAATTCTACATATATTGATTTTGGTCTTGTTTTGGTTCGCAAAATACTGCTACGACTTTGAGCTGGAGACTGATAGGATCGAGAGGGACTTGAATCCCACTAGGTCTCATCAGGGACAAGGCAGCCCAGTGCATCCTGGGACTCGAAGCTCACGTTGATGACGCTCTGGGATACATAGTCCGTCTGCGAGGTGCGACGAGGAGGATCGTGAAGGAGATGTGCAGAGAAAAGACTCTCCAGAATGATCTAGAGATGATGATGGCCCACCTCAAGGAGATCCCTTGCTGAGTGCAAGCATGGAAGAAGTCTGCCGCCCGGTGCGGACCTGATGTGGCGACCTCCCTTGTCTGAGTCCATTGTAAAGAAACTAAAGAGGAAAAGCTGAAGTCTCTCCAGGTTGCCAACACAAAGAAGCTCAAGTTTGAATACTTCACATAGACATTCATCGGGGCGGCTACTCGGGTTGCTGACGGTATTGACTAGGACACCTTCGTGGAGCTGGCCAGTCCTTCCGATGTGTGAGAAAAACTTTATGTTTCACCCATTTACCTCGGTATGACGAGTGAATTGTATTCGTTAAACTCTTTCGGGCTTTGGGTCCGAGTACTCGCATTTGCTTTTGAACCTCTGGAGTTATCTGAATGCTTTCCTTTGAGTTTTTGAATGTATGATGCGAAGTTTGGTTTGCAGCTAAGCCCCCAAGTCAGAGGAATGCTTGTTACTCGAAGTAGTTTTTATTTCTTTTTAACTTAGGCGAAGGTTGTTTCACAGCTAAGCCTCCGAGTGAGAGGAACGCTAGTCACTCAGAGTAGTTTTTTAAGTTAGGAGAAAGCTGGTCCGTAGCTAAGCCCCAGAGTGAGAAGAACGATCTTTACTCGGAGTAGTTTTTAACTTAGGCAAAAACTGGTCCGCAGCTAAGCCCCCGAGTGAGAGGAACACTCTTCACTCGGAGTATTTTTAAACTTAGGCGAAAACTGGTTCACAGCTGAGCCCCCGAGTGAGAGGAATGCTCTTCATTTGGAGTAGTTTTTAACTTAGGCGAAAACTGGTCTGCAGCTAAGCCTCTGAATGAGAGGAATGCTCTTCACTCAGAGTAGTTTTTAACTTAGGCGAAAACTGGTCCACAGCTAAGCAATCGAGTGAGAGGAACGCTCTTCACTCGGATTAGTTTTTAACCTAGGAGAAAACTGGTCCGCAGCTAAGCCTTCAAGTGAGAGGAACGCTCTTCACTCGAAGTAGTTTTTAACTTAGGTGAAAACTAGTCCGCAGCTAAACCCCCGAGTGAGAGGAACGCTCTTCACTCGGAGTAGTTTTGAACTTAGGCAAAAACTAGTCTGCAGGTAAGCCCCCGAGCGAGAGGAACGCCGTTCACTCGGAGTAGCTTTTAACTTAGGCAAAAACTGGTTCGCAGCTAAGCCCCCGAGTGAGAGGAACGCTCGTCACTCGGAGTATTTTTTATTTTTAACTTAGGCTAAGGCTGGTTCGCAGCTAAGCCTTCGAGTGAGAGGAACACTCATCACTCGAAGTAGTTTTTTAACTTAGGCGAAAGCTGGTCCGCAGCTAAGCCCCCGAGTGAGAAGAACGCTCTTTACTCGGAGTAGTTTTTTTACTTAGGTGAAAATTGGTCGCAGCTAAGCCCCCCAGTGAGAGGAATACTCTTCACTCAGAGTAGTTTTGAACTTAGGCAAAAACTGGTTCGCAGCTAAGCCCCTGGGTGAGAGGAACACTCTTCACTCGGAGTAGTTTTTAACTTATGTCGTGGGAAATCACGACCACCTATGGGGCCATCAGACCCTTGTGGCTGGGCAGGGGGGATGAGCACATTGCACAAAGAGCAGAGAACGTAGCACAACACAACAGAGATCACACGGACAGTTTTACCCAGGTTTGGGCCGTCGTGAGGCGTAAAACCCAACTCCTGCTTTGGTGGATTCATGGGAGGGCCGTGGTGGAGACGCAATGCTCTGGCCCGACAGGGGTTGCCTTGGGGCAAGAGCACCTACGCACGTATGAGTATACAAGAGTCTAAATACTCTCTATGGTTGCCACAGGCCTCCTTTTATAGATCAAGGGGTCACCACAATGGCAAATCAGTCATTGTGCACTAATGAGATAGCGAACAATGCTATCATACCTAACTCTGTAGACAGGCAGAGCGCATTAAATGGATCACTTACTGTCACATCATGGCATGCCCGACAAGGCTAGCCTGGCAGTTCGGCCAGCTTCTCTCCTGCCTGCATGGCACGTCTCTGGATGGGTGTCATATGGAGGCAATTCCCATATGAAGTGGTTGTCATGTGGCAAAAAACAGCCACTTAGTCAGTTGGGAGCTTGACAGCGCATCGATCGATGACTTGCGTCGCTGTGAGGTGGAGCGGTGAAGCCTTTGCGGGGTAGTTTGCCTTCGTGGCGCCCGGCAGGCCTGCCGGGACAGTCTTGAGGCTCGTCTTCGGGGTAACCTTGACCTCGCTAGGCTCGCCTGCCCGGAAAGGGATTTTTCCCTTGGTGGTATCTTGCTTCCTTTGGCTTGGCTTGGTCTTCTTGATCCGCTCTCTGACTCCTCAAAGAGTTGATCACTTTTGCTTGGTCTGGTCTTGGATGTTGCAGTCTTGCTCTTAGGCCTGTGCACAGTCTGGGCAACAGACCTAGTGTTTGTTGCACCGACAGGAGCCCCTGGGCCTGGCCCGAACGCGTTGCCGGGCATCGTCGGGGTAGGCCCTATCCAGTGCACAGGAAAGAGGGTAGTAGTTCCTTGTCCTTTGAGATCTTCTTTGCTTCTTCATTAACCTGAGCCCAGGTCAGTTTCCGGTTCTCCTGCGCGTTGCATAAGGCCAATGTAGTGGGAGAGATAATGGGCCATGATTCGTGGGGTACCCACGTCCCACGTTCACGGGGCGGTAACTGCCACCCCATTATCTTTCCCGCTTCAAGCGCCTCCGCCACGTGTATTGCATGCATTGTGCAAAGTTGGTGGAAGATGCGGAGAGCACAGGAATGAGCACTGTGCTAGAAATCCAGGCATCACGGATGGGTGCAGGGGGTCGGCATTGATTCTTCGAGCCATTAATGGCGAGGGGTAGCCGGACTGGTCGAATGGGGCGGCCACCTTCATGGAAAAATCCAGCGCCTCGCCCTGCTTGCCTATAAAAGGGAACGTGGGGCGAGGTGTTTTTTCCACACACTCTTCTCCTTCTATTCCTGCAATAGTCCTCACCCACCATGGCGAGAGGTCAGGGGCACGACGCTGCTCCAGTGGCATTGATGAGGACCTCTGCCCGACAGCGGATCCCTCCTCCCTTTGAAGATGTGGGGGCGGAGCCCGCCGCGAGAGGAGGTGGGAGGGGGCGAGGTCATGGTCGTCATGGTGCCTGGGGCCGAGGAGGACGGGGTGGCACTCTAATTGTGCCCCTCCGGCCACCCCTCCCCCGATGGAAGGCCACGTTGGAGACCAACCTCTGGAGTTCATCATCAGATTGTACAAGCCTCCGCGCGGCCGCCTCCGTCTCCCTACTCCATTCGCGAGGGTGATGGAGCTCGAATAGTCGCGCGCGTTGAAGCTTCACATGAGGGGGTGCGGGAATGGTGGCATGCGGGTGGATGTGGATTTTCCGTCCCATGTCATGTTCTTCCGATGCGGCTGGAAGACCTTTGCTCGCGCCCACAACTTGTCGGAGGGGAACGTCCTCCATTTAAACTAATGGAGGCCGATCTCCTCTTCATCAAGGTCTTTGGGTGCTCGGGTGCTGCGCAGAGAGCTCGACCGACGATGAAAGCTATCGCTCGAGGAGGACAGTGACGGCGATGATGACGATGCCAGCCGAGGAGGACGACGACTCCGACTCCGACTGAACACCAGCCGCACCATCACCGTCAGGCTGCGGCACCATCATCTGCACATGCACCCCTTTCTCGGCAAGGCGATTTTCCGAGGAGTTGGATGCAGGGGTGGGTGTGGTGCCCCTGGCTCCTCCAGCAGCCTTCCAGCTGGACCTCAACATGCTTCCTCGCGGGCTACGGCTTCGTTTGCCCTACAGTGTCCTGCTGGCCCTAGTGGTGGCGGTCGGGGGGTCGTCCCCACCGATCTCTTCACCATCACCTTCGTCTGCGCCCTCCCATCCCCGCCAGGCTCCTCGCCAAAGGGCCTAATGGGGTTAGGCTGGGCTTCTGCCCAGGCACTCCTTTTGCCCTCTTTGCCTCCCATCACAATGCCTAGGAGGAGAGGGACAAGAATTGTCATCACGGGGCACTTATCTTTTTCCAATCTAAAATATGTAGGCACTTGCCAAACTTTAGTTTGAATTATGTAATCTCTTTTATCCATGTTTGTGTTTTGTAAGATTTGTACATGTTGATCAGCATATTTAGTGAAAAGGTAAACCTTGTCGGGTACTTGTGCATGTAATGTGCCCATGCAGAGGTGAAATGCCTCTATACATTCAAGTAAACAAGTTTTCCCAGCAGGCCATCCTGCCGGTACCCTCAGTTTGCTGCCGCGGAGCTAGGCTTGCCGTGCCCAAATCGTAATGAGGGGCCAGCTCCCCGCCAAACTTTCTAGCCAAAGGCCACTGCAACCATCCTGACCGAAGAAACTTTCGAGTCAAGGGATGGGAGCACCTAAGTTTCGAAGGTGGCGGGGTTTTCCTATGCACAAGTCTATACTTACAGAACACGTATGGATAAGAGAGAGAGAGAACTTATTTGTTTGGCTTTCCAGGGATCGCAATGTAGGCTTGTCTTCTCTTCTCCTCTTTGGGACTAAGCCCATGGTAGGAGCCCGCAGTTTAGTGCAGATGAAAATGATGCCACATGCGATCTTATCTACATGAACATGTTATGCTCATGATATGCTTATGCATGCATGCAATTTGTCGGGGGCCCCCAGTGCTTCATTCATTTCTTTGTTGCTCAGGGTCTGCGCCTGGCTTTGTACAAGGGGTTACATACAACATCGGAAAGGCCTGTACAAAAGGGTGACTGTCGGGCAGAGCCCGACAGCCGCGCCTTACAGGTAGAACTTATGGAGATGCTCAATGTTCCATGAGTTTTACAACTGAATACCATCTCCGGTCTCCAGATGAACTGCACCACGTCTGGTGACTCGTACTACCAGGTAAGGGCCCTCCCACTTTGGCGTCAACTTTTTTGTACCCTTGGCGGACTGAACACGCCTAAGGACAAGGTCGCCTTCCTCAAAACTCCGGGCATGAACCCTTCGGCAATGATAGCAACACAGGGCTTGCTGGTAGCGTGCAACATGCGTAGCAGCCCAGAGACGGTTCTCCTCGAGTAGCACAACATCGTCACGCCGATGCTGTTCTTGCACTACTTCATTGTAGGCAAGCACTCGAGGTGACCCGTAAATGAGTTCCCTGGGTATAACTGCTTCTACCCCATACACTAGGGAGAAGGGAGTCAGTCCGGTAGCTTGATTTGGTGTCATTCTGAGGGACCAAAGAACCACTGGCAGCTCATTGATCCATCGCCTGCCACAGTTCCGCAGCTTATGAAATGTCCTTGCCTTGAGTCCTCACAACACTTCAGCGTTCACCCTCTCAGCTTGCCCGTTGCTCCTTGGATGAGCAACAGAGGTGAATGAGATCTTGCTTCCGAGGGCATGAACATATTGCATGAAGGTGTGGCTCGTGAATTGGGTGCCATTGTCGGTGATGATTCGGGCAGGGACTCTAAAGCGGCACACCAATCCTTTCAAGAACTTGATAGCTGACTGAGCAGTCACCTTTCTCACAGGCTCTACATCCGGCCACTTTGTAAACTTGTCGATTGCAACGAACAAGAATTCAAAGCCCCCAGGAGCGTGGGGTAAGGGGCCCAAGATCTTGAGCCCCCAGACCAAAAATGGCCATGACAAAGGGATTGTCTGAAGAGCTTGGGCAGGCAGATGGATATTATCGGAATGGAACTGGCAGGCTTCACACTTGATGACCAACTCAACTACATCTTGGATCGTTATGGGCCAGTAAAATCCTTGCCGAAAATCTTTTCCAACCAGAGCCCTCGACCAGATGTGTGAGCCGCACATATCCTTGTGTATCTCCGCCAGCAGTTCCTTTCCTTCTTCCCAGCAAATGCACTTCAATTTCACACCGCTGGGCCTTGTTCTATATAGCGTGTCATCAACGAACTGATACATACTGGCCCTCCGGGATACTCTTTCAGCTTCTTCTTGCTCTTCGGGAAGTTCTCCAGTTTGGAGGAAATGGACTATGTGCCGCGCCCTGGTTGGAGCCTGAGGGTCGGCAACGAGGACTAGTGGAACCTCCTCCTTCGTGGGAGTGCACTCCTCGATCGCGGGGACCGGTGGTCTGGCCAGAGGGGGCAGCTCAGCAATTGAAGGGGAGTTTTCCCGCCAAGCTTTCTGCTGAGAGCCTCGAGAGGTTATACCGGGAGAGGCTTGCCAGAGTCCAGTTTCCTCCTCTTTATGGCCATTGTTGCCGCGGATATGGAGGGCTGAGTCAGATGGAGAACAAAAGTCCCTGGTTGCACAGGGAGTTTTTGCACAGCGCACTTTGATAGATGATCAGCAACGCTGTTTTCCGCACGGGGTACGTGCTCTGTTTGGAATCCGTCAAAGCGCTCCTCCAACTTTCTCACTTCCTTAACATATGCCTCCATCAATGTACTTTGGTAATCCTTGTTCACTTGTCTCACCACAAGTTGCAAATCTCCAAGGATGATTAGTTTCTTGATCCCCAGTTCTGTCGCAATCCTGAGCCTGGCAAGGAGCCCTTTGTGCTTTGGAGTATTGTTGGTAGCCTCCTCCCGGGAAAAATGCATCTGGACGACATACTTAAGGTGTTCCCCAGTGGGAGCAACGAGAAGCACGCCAACGCCTACACCTTGCAGGGCGAAGGCACCATCGAAATACATAATCTATTCCTGGAGCGCTTCCTTGATGGGAATAACTGTCTCCAACACTTCTTCATTAGGGGTTGGTGTCCATTCTGCAATAAACTCTGGCAGTGCTCTGCTCTGAATAGTTGATGTGCTCTCAAACTTCAAACAAAAGCTGGATAATTCCAAGGCCCACTCCACTATCCTGTCGGTGGCCTCGGGGTTTCTGAGTATTCTTTGTAGATGAAATCGGGTGACAACCGTCATCTCGTGGGCTTGGAAGTAGTGGCGCGGTTTCCTTGAGGCCATGACGAGGCCAAAAATCAACCTTTGCACGCCAGAGTACCTTGATCTAGCCCCCTGCAACAGGGAGCTGATGAAGTACACTAGGCCCTGCACCACTTTCTTCATTGTCTTGAACTGCGTGTGACCTTGTCGGGGTGATTTCGCTTTCCTCTCCGGAGGGGACAATGGTTGTGGCTGCTGCTTCATCTACTTCCTGCTACGCCACTAGTGCTGCACTAACCACTTGATTAGTTGCCCCTGAGTATAGCAGCAACGACTCTTGTGGTTTGGGAGCAACAAAAGTGGGCACAGAGGAAAGATAGGTTTTCAAATCTTGTAGTGCAGCATCCTCCTCTGGGGTCCACTCCACATGTCCTGCCTTCTTCAAGATTTTGAAGAACGGCAAGGCGTGCTCGGCATACTTGGAAATGAACCTGCTAAGTGCGGCAACACATCCAGTCAAATGCCTCACGTCCTTAACTGTCTTGGGTGCTTGAATCTGCTTGATAGCCTTGATCTTGTCGGGGTTAGCCTCTATTCCCCGATGGGACACAAAGAAGACAAGCAGCTTGCCGGAAGGAACACCAAAGACGCACTTCTCCGGGTTCAGCTTCAGATTGATATCGCGCAACTTAGCAAAGGTTTCTCCCAAATCTTGGATGAGGGTTGATCTGTCCTTGGTCTTGACCACAATATCATCCATGTAAGCTTCAATATTTCTGTGCAGCTCGGACTCAAAGCCAATCTGAATCGCCCTTGCAAAAGTGTATCCGACGCTCTTCAATCCGAAGGGCATCCGTATGAAGCAGTACGATCCACATGGGGTGATGAATGTCATCTTCTCTTCGTCCTCCTTAGACATAAAGATCTGATGGTATCCAGAGTATGCATCCAAGAAAGAAAGCAGGTCACACTCGGAGGTGGAATCCACAATCTAGTCGATGCGCGGCAAGGGAAATGGGTCCTTCGGGCATGCCTTGTTCAGATCCGTGAAATCTATGCAAAGCCTCCATTCCCATTAGCCTTTGCGCACCACCACTGGAGTTGCTAACCATGTTGGATGTAGTATCCCTCTAACAAGCCCAGCCGCCTCAAGTTTCTTGATCTCCTCGGCAATGAACTGCTGGCGCTACAAAGCTTTCTTGTGGACCTTCTGCTTGACAGGTTGGGCATGTGGGCAGACAGCAAGGTGGTGCTCGATTACCTCCCTGGGAACACCGGGGATATCAGATGGTTGCCAGACAAACACATCGATATTCACCCACAAGAAGGCAACGAGCGCGCTTTCCTATTTGTCATCGAGGGTGGCACTGATAGTGAAGGTACCATCAGCGCCAACCAGCCCTATCGGGACCTTTTTCATAGCGGGTGCAGCAGCCTCGGGTCTCTTGCTATTGGAACTCTCCGGCAAGTCATCAACGCGCCTAATGTACTCCGAAGAGGTATGTTTCCTAGATTCCTTGCAAGCATCCTTACTATGTCTCTTCTTTTTCTTGCTTTACTTTGCGGGAACAGTGGTTTTAGCGGCCTCTACCGCGACTGCTTCCCGGTACATCTTCTCCACACAAATGATCGCATCCTCCTCGTCTGATGGAATGGAAATGGTGCCTATCGGCCCTGGCATCTTCAAGGTGTTGTAGGCGTAGTGGGACGCCACCATGAATTTGGCCAGAGTTGGGCGACCAAGGATTCCATTGTACGGCAGGGGGAGGTCGACCACATCAAACACAATCTTCTCAGTCCGGTAATTCATCCTCCCCCTGAATGTCACCGGCAACATGATCTTCCCCTTAGGACGACTCCTGCCGAGGTTGATTCCATGAAATGTGCCAGTAACCTCGAGCTCTTCCTCTACTATCTGAAGTTTGCTGATGACCTTTGGAGAAATCAGATTCAACCTGGCCCCACCGTCAACCAACATCTTCGTAACTTTGAGGTTGCGGATTGTTGGTGAGACCAACAATGCCAAGCACCCTACCGCGACGGTGTGGTCAGGGTATTCATCTTCGTCAAAGACGATGGGCGTGCGGAACTGATACGTCTCCAACGTATCTATAATTTTTGATTATTTCATGCTATTATATTACCTGCTTTGGATGTTTATGGGCTTTACTTTACACCTCTATATCATTTTTGGGACTAACCTACTAACTAGAGGCCCAGCCCGAATTGCTGTTTTTTTGCCTATCTCAGTGTTTTGAATAAAAGGAATATCAAATGGAGTCCAAACGGAATGAAACCTTCGGGAACGATCTTTTTGGAACAAATGCAAACCTGGAGACTTGGAGTGGACATCAAGCAACAAACGAGGGGGCCACGAGGGTGCCCAGCGTGCCCCGTGGGGGTGGGCGCGCCCCCACCCTTGTGGGCCCCTCGAGCGTCAACCGACCTACCTCCTTCGCCTATATATACTCCCGTACACTAAAACCATCGAGGAGCACCACGAAACCCTATTTCCACCGCCACAACCTTCTGTATCCATGAGATCCCATCTTGGAGCCTTCGCTGGCACTCCGCCGGAGGGGGAATTGACCATGGAGGGCTTCTACATCAACACCATAGCCTCTCCAATGAGTTGTGAGTAGTTTACCATAGACCTTCGGGTCCATAGTTATTAGCTAGATGGCTTCTTCTCTCTCTTTGAATCTCAATACAAAGTTCTCCTCGATCTTCTTGGAGATCTATTCGATGTAACTCTTTTTGCGGTGTGTTTGTCGAGATCCGGTGAGTTGTGGGTTTATGATCAAGTTTATCTATGAGAAGTATTTGGATCTCCTCTGAATTCTTTTATGTATGATTGGTTATCTTTGCAAGTCTCTTCGACTTATCAGTTTGGTTTGGCCTACTAGATTGATCTTTCTTGCAATGGGAGAAGTGCTAGCTTTGGGTTCAATCTTACGGTGTCCTTTCCTAGTGACAACAGGGGCAGCAAGGCACGTATTGTATTGTTGCCATTGAGGATAAAAATATGGGGTTTATATCATATTTCATGAGTTTATGCCTCTACATCATGGCACCTTTATTAATGCGTTACTCTGTTCTTATGAACTTAATACTCTAGATGCAGGTAGGAGTCGGTCAATGTGTGGAGTAATAGTAATAGATGCAGAATCATTTCGATCTACTTGTCACGGACGTGATGCCTATATACATGATCATGCCTAGATATTCTCATAACTATGCACTTTTCTATCAGTTGCTCGACAGTAATTTGTTCACCCACCGTAATACTTATGCTATCTTGAGAGAAGCCACTAGTGAAACCTATGGCCCCCGGGTCTATCTTTTATCATATAGATTTTTCATCTACTTTTATTTTGCATCTTTTACTTTCCAATCCATATCATAAAAATACCAAAAATATTGATCTTATCATATTATCTCTATCAGATCTCACTTTTGCAAGTTACTGTGAAGGGGTTGACAACCCTTTTATTGCGGTTGCGAGGTTCTTGTTTGTTTGTGTAGGTGCGTGGGACTTTTGAGGAGCCTCCTACTGGATTGATACCTTGGTTCTAAAAAACTGAGGGAAATACTTACGCTACTATACTGCATCACCGTTTCCTCTTCAAGGAAAACCAACGCAATGCTCAAGAGGTAGCAAGAAGGATTTCTGGCACCGTTGCTGGGGAGGTCTTCGCTCAAGTCAAGACATACCAAGTACCCATCACAAACTCATCTCCCTCACATTACATTATTTGCCATTTGCCTCTCGTTTTCCTCTCCCCCACTTCACCTTTGCCTTTTCTTCGCCCTCCTTCCGTTCGATCTTGTGTTACCATGTACCTTCTTTTTGCTTGCATCTTCACTTGCTAAAAGTTTATGGATCCTCATCCACTTGCTAATCTCTTTAAGAGATCCGATTATGATGAACCTATTGCTAGTGAGTTGAGTGCAGTAGATTATCTTTATGAGGTTTTACTTGAAATTCGTGAATCTGAAAATTGTGATGAAGTACTTTATGAAGCGATTCACGATAGATCCTTGAATAAAAAGCATGATTGCAATGATTTTACTATAAATTCTCTTGATGTCAATTGTGCTAATAATATGCAAATCCCTAAGCTTGGGGATGCTAGTTTTGCTATGTCTACTACTTGTTGCAATGATCATGATTGGGGCGATTCTTCTTATGATCTTGAATTTTTTTAAGCCCCATGATGAATATGAGATTGATAATAGTGTTTGCAATAATATTAAAAGTGGGTTTGGAAGAGTTTCAACTTTAGATCCCACATATTTGGAGTATGTTCAATTTTATGATATTTTTGATAAAAGTGGGTTTAGAGAGGTCATGACTTTAGTTAATGTTAATCCCACTATCTTGGAAGAGTGTTAACTTTGCATGCATGTGGATCGTGTTGAGAATTTATTTTGTGATAGCTATATTGTTGAATTTGCTTATGATCCTACATGTAATTATTATGAGAGAGGAAAATATGGTTGTAGAATTTTTCACGTTACTAAATTACCTCTCGTCATGTTGAGATTGCTATCGTCTCTTTCGTATTCCTTGCATATGCTAGTTTTTCCTTGCCTTGCAAATTTGTTTGCTTATAATATGCCTATGCATAGGAAGTATGTTAGACTTAGATGTGTTTGTCACGTGTTTCATGATGCTCTCTTTGCGCTTCAATTCTTGTCTTTCATGTGAGCGTCATTAAAAATTATCAATGCCTAGCTAAAAGGCTTTAAAGAAAAGCGCTTGTTGGGAGATAACCCAATATTTTTACTTGCTGTTATTCAATAAATAATTCATCTAGCCTCTGTTTAGATGTAGTGTTATGTTTTAGTTAGTGTTTGTGCCAAGTAGAACCTATAGGATAACCTACGGTGATAGTTAATTTGATTCCGCTGAAAAACAGAAACTTTTGCGCGCACGAGAATAATTTTAATAAATCACAGGAACTTGCTTTTGCATCGATTCGTTTTGCTGTAGATCAATAGACAAATATCCTAGTACTTCCTATTTTGGTAGGATTTTTAGAGTTACATAAGTATTCGAAAGTTACATATTGCTACAGACTGTTCTGTTTTTGACAGATTCTGTTTTTCGTGTGTTGTTTTCTTATTTTGATGCATCTATGGCTAGTATCGGGGGGTATGAACCATAGAGAAGTTGGAATACAGTAGGTTTAACACCAATATAAACAAAGAATGAGTTCATTACAGTATCTTATGTGGTGGTTTTTCTTTCTTGCACTAACGGAGCTTATGAGATTTCCTGTTGAGTTTTGTGTTGTGAAGTTTTCAAGTTTTGGTTAAAAATTTGATGGACAATGGAATAAGGAGTGGCAAGAGCCTAAGCTTGGGGATGCCCATGGAACCCCAATATATTCAAGGATAACCAAAATCCTAAGCTTGGGGATGCCCCAGAAGGCATCCCCTCTTTCGTCTTCGTCTATCGGTAACTTTACTTGGAGCTATATTTTTACTCGCCACATGATATGTGTTTTGCTTGGAGCATCTTGTATGATATTATTCTTTGCTTTTTAGTTTTCCACAATCATCATTGCTGTACACACCTTTTGGGAGAAACCCACATGATTTGGAATTTATTAGAATACTCTATGTGCTTCACATATATCTTTTGAGCTAGATAGTTTTGCTCTAGTGCTTCACTTATACCTTTTAGAGCACAGCGGTGGTTTAATTTTGTAGAAATTGTTAATCTCTCATGCTTCACTTATATTATTTTGAGAGTCTTTTAGAACAGCATTGTATTTAGTATGGTTATAAAATTGGTCCTAGAATGATGGGCATCCAAGTTGGGTATAATAAAAACTATCATAGGAAGTGAATTGGATGCTATGATCAATTTGATACTTGATAATTGTTTTGAGATATAGAGGTGGTGATATTAGAGTCATGCTAGTTGAGTAATTGTGAATTTAAAGAATACCTGTGTTGAAGTTGGCAAGTCACGTAGCATGCACGTATGGTAACCGTTGTGTAACAAATTTGAAACATGAGGTGTTCTTAGATTGTCATCCTTATGAGTGGCGGTCGGGGACGAGCGATGGTCTTTTCCTACCAATCTATCCCCCTAGGAGCATGCACGTAGTGCTTGTTTTTGATGACTTGTAGATTTTTGCAATAAGTATATGAGTTCTTTATGACTAATGTTGAGTCCATGGATTATACGCACTCCTAGCTTTCCATCATTGCTGGCCTCTTCGGTACCGTGCATTGCCCTTTCTCACCTTGAGAGTTGGTGCAAACTTCGCCGGTGCATCCAAACCCCGTGATATGATACGCTCTATCACACAAAAACCTCCTTATATCTTCCTCAAAACATCCACCATACCTACCTATTATGGCATTTCCATAGCCATTCCGAGATATATTGCCATGCAACTTTCCACCGTTCCGTTCATCTTGACATGCATCATCATTGTCATATTGCCTTGCATGATCATGTAGTGACATCGTATTGTGGCAAGGCCATCTTCATAATTTTTCATACATGTCAATTTTGATTCATTGTCCATCCTGGTACACCGCCGGAGGCATTCATATGGAGTCATATCTTGTTCTAGTTTTGAGTTGTAACTCATGAGTTGTAAATAAATAGAAGTGTGATGATCGTCATTCTTAGAGAATTGTTCCTAAAAAAAGAAAAAAAGAAAGGACAAATAAAAAAAAGAAAGGCCAAATAAAAAAGAAAGGCCAAAAAAGCCGCCCCAAAAAAGGGGACAATGCTACTATCTTTTCCACACTTGTGCTTCAAAGTAGCATCATGTTCTTCATATAGAGAGTCTCATTTGTTGTCACTTTCATAAACTAGTGGGAATTTTTCATTATAGAACTTGTCTTGTATATTCCAATGATGGGATTCCTCAAAAATCCCTAAGTCTCCGTGAGCAAGCAAGTTGGATGCACACCCACTAGTTTCTTTTGTTGAGCTTTCATACATTTATAGCTCTAGTGCATCCGTTGCATGGCAATCCCTACTCCTCATGTTGACATCAATTGATGGGCATCTCTATAGCCCGTTGATTAGCCTCGTTAACATGATACTTTCTTCCTTTTTGTCTTCTCCACACAACCTGCATCATCATATTCTATTCCACCCATAGTGCTATATCCATGGCTCACGCTCATGTATTGCGTGAAAGTTGAAAAAGTTTGAGATTACTTAAGTATGAAACAATTGCTTGGCTTGTCATCGGGGGCGTGCAACATGATAGCATTCTTGTGTGAGAAAATGGAGCATGGCCAAACTATTGTAGGGATGAACTTTCTTTAGCCATGTTATTTTGAGAAGACATGATTGCTTTGTTAGTACGCTTGAAGTATTACTATTTCTTATGTCAATATGAACTTTTATTTTGAATCATTTGGATTTGAACATTCATGCCACAATAAAGAAAATTACATTAAGGATTATGCTAGGTAGCATTCCACATCAAAAATTCTGTTTTTATCATTTACCTGCTCGAGGACGAGCAGGAATTAAGCTTGCGGATGCTTGATATGTCTCCAACGTATCTATAATTTTTGATTGTTCCATGCTATTATATTACCTGTTTTGGATGTTTATGGGCTTTACTTTACACTTTTATATCATTTTTGGGACTAACCTACTAACCGGAGGCCCAGCCCAAATTGCTGTTTTTTTTGCCTATTTCAGTGTTTCGAAGAAAAGGAATATCAAACGGAGTCCAAACAGAATGAAACCTTCGGGAGCGATCTTTTTGGAACAAATGCAAACTTGGAGACTTGGAGTGGACGTCAAGCAACAAATGAGGCGTCTACGAGGGTGCCCGGTGCGCCCCCTAGGGGTGGGCACGCCCCCACCCTCGTGGGCCCCTCGAGCGTCAACCGACCTACCTCCTTCGCCTATATATACTCTCGTACCCTAAAACCAGTGAGGAGCACCACGAAACCCTATTTCCACCGCCGCAACCTTCTGTATCCGCGAGATCCCATCTTGGAGCCTTCGACGGTGCTCCACCGGAGGTGGAATCGACCACGGAGGGCTTCTACATCAACACCATAGCCTCTCCGATGATTTGTGAGTAGTTTGCCATAGACATTCGGGTCCAAAGTTATTAACTAGATGGCTTCTTCTCTCTCTTTGAATATCAATACAAAGTTCTCCTCGATCTTCTTGGAGATCTATTCGATGTAACTCTTTTTGCGGTGTGTTTGTCGAGATCCGATGAGTTGTGGGTTTATGATCAAGTTTATCTATGAGAAGTATTTGAATCTCCTCTGAATTCTTTTATGTATGATTGGTTATCTTTGCAAGTCTCTTTGAATTATCAGTTTGGTTTGGACTACTAGATTGATCTTTCTTGCAATGGGAGAAGTGTTTAGCTTTGGGTTCAATCTTGCGGTGTCCTTTCCCAGTGACAGCAGGGGCAGCAAGGCACGTATTGTATTGTTGCCATTGAGGATAAAAAGATGGGGTTTATATAATATCGCATGAGTTTATCCCTCTATATCATGTCATCTTTCTTAATGGGTTACTCTGTTCTTATGAACTTAATACTCTAGATGCAGGCAGGAGTCGGTCGATGTGTGGAGTAATAGTAGTAGATGCAGAATCGCTTCGATCTACTTGTCACGGACATGATGCCTATATACGTGATCATGCCTAGATATTCTCATAACTATGCACTTTTCTATCAATTGCTCGATAGTAATTTGTTCACCCACCGTAATACTTATGCTATCTTGAGAGAAGCCACTAGTGAAACCTATGGCCCCTGGCTCTATCTTTTATCATATAAGTTTTCCATCTACTTTTATTTTGCATCTTTTACTTTTCAATCCATATCATAAAAATACCAAAAATATTTATCTTATAGTATTATCTCTATCAGGTCTCACTTTTCCTAGTTACCGTGAAGGGATTGACAACCCCTTTATTGCGTTGGTTGCGAGGTTCTTGTTTGTTTGTGTAGGTGCGTGGGACTTTTGAGGAGCCTCCTACTGGATTGATACCTTGGTTCCTAA
Organism: Triticum aestivum; assembly: GCF_018294505.1. Taxonomy (NCBI): domain Eukaryota; kingdom Viridiplantae; phylum Streptophyta; class Magnoliopsida; order Poales; family Poaceae; genus Triticum; species Triticum aestivum. The sequence continues at coordinate 269,523,161 of NC_057801.1, forward strand.
AAACCGAGGGAAATACTTACGCTACTTTACTGCATCACCCTTTCCTCTTCCAGGAAAACCAACACAGTGCTCAAGAGGTAGCAGGGACCACTTGAGCGACCTCCGAGAATCAGCCGCTGGCTCCACAACATTGACTTCACGCGCCCACTGTTTAAGTTGGCGATGAGAGGAGTGTAGAGATGCACCCCCGTCAATGCACAAGGCGTCAGTGGCTTTCTGGAACTTCTGCTCACTGGTTTCCTCTTCATCTCCTCCATCAATCTCATCATTGCAATCTTCCCTTTCACGGCCTCTGGCAGGTTTTCCTTGATTCTGAGGAGCCTTGCCGGGGCATCTTGCTCCGCCGCCTTGGACCTTCCTGCCAGCGCCACTCTGACCTTTCTCCTTATCACGCTTCTCATATTGAGCCCTCTGCTTATTGACAAGCTGCTCAACCTGATGACACTCCTGGAGATCATGGCCTTTGGTCCGATGGATCTTGCAGTATGACCCATCACCTTTCCCAGCCTTCTCAGCAGCTACAGCTTCCCGACAATCAGTGCACGCGGCAACTTCCTTACCGGGAACCTCGGTCTTGGCCTTCTTGCCGGTACTAGGCGTGCCCGATCCTTCAACGCTCATCACTGCCTTATCCTTGCACCTTTTGTTGAGATTCTTGTTCTTCTTCTTTGACTGGTGGCCTCGTCATCATCCTCTAAGTCGATGTCGATGCCATCCTCTTCTCCGAGGAGCTGCCTCCCCTCCTCTAATCGAGCACACTTATCCACTAGAGTGTAAAGCTCTTTCACAGTCTTGGGCCACCGAACATTCATCTTGGAACATATCCGATGATTGCGCACGTTGGACTAGAACTCAGCTATCACAGCTGTCGGGTGGATGTCTGGGATGTTTCTGTGTACTCTGCTGAACCTCTGCATGTACTTCCGCAGAGTTTCTCCTTCCTTCTACGGGAGGAGCTGCAAGTCGCTGGGCTACCTTGGTTCTTAGTGGGCGCCCGTGAAGGCGCCAACAAACTCATGGCATAGGTCAGCCCAGGTCGAAATGGAGTTCTCCGAAGGTGCATTAACCAAGACCTCACATTTTGCTTGAGTGCCAAAGGGAAGTGATTAGTGAACACCTTCTCGTCTCTTCCCCCGGCAGGTTGAACAACGATGGTGTAGATGCTCAAGAACTCCGCCGGGTTCAGTCTCCCATCACACTTCTCTGGTATTTCTTGCTTGAGCGTGCGAGTGGATGGCCAACGGACTTGCCGTAACTCACAATGAAGGCAGGGCACGCAGCCTCGAAAGGCAGGTACACACCTTCGCCGAGCGCAGGCTCGTCGACGTTGGGGCCATCATACCTATCGTACTGGCGATGGGTGTCGTGGCGCCGCTCGATGGTGACACGCGCACCTTCTTATTGCCTTTCCTCCAGGACTCGCCGTTGGCGTTGACGCGCTCGAGGGTCAGACGCAGCCATCAAGATGCCGTCGGGTTCTTGATCGTGTGGTTCCGGCCGTGGCCCCTACGCAGGCTGCCGCAGAGGGGACTACACCATGGGGGTGGCCCCTTCGGCACGACCAATAGTGTGGGCCGTTGTTCTCGCCCGGGGAGGCCATGGCGGGTAAGCTCGCTGTGAACCTCCCACCTCGGCAAAACCAATCAGGCTTTCAATGGTGGCTCTTCACTCATCCATCTGATCGGCTACCGGCGGAAATCTCAACAGTGGCTGGGCCCTCACCATGGCCTCAGAAGCGGTGCTTGGCATGGATGATGATGTAGACCGTAACATCGTCTGGCTCCTGATGGTGCTAGTAGTAGCTGCGCCGTGTTCTCATCGTCGTAAGCCCGTCGCCAGGGTGGCGCGGTGATGAGATGGAGGCGTTTGAGGGCCATCAACCCTGTTTGGTGCATCGGCTAGGTCAGCTCTCCGGAGGTGGCGCACGCCCTGCTGTCGCGCCCACAGCGGGAGCGGCCGGAGAGTTGCGATTCACCCCAGAGCGAGTGCCGCCGCTGCGGCTGTGCCCTTCCGCCAGGCAAAGAGGTGCAGAAGGAATGATCTCTCCACCCATACCTCGTGGAGCATAGCCGCTGGGATGCTGTTGGTGTTGTCCTTCTCCAGTGCCTCCCGCCCTCGCTTCAGCCGCAGGGGAGGTGGGGATGACGCCGCCTACACCGGCCGCGTCCCATGCAGCGTCCATATCTTCATGCGTCCCCGTAGCCCCCGCGGCGTCGGCGGCCGCGTGCGACAGGGCCTTCGAAGTGGACGGATGGGCTGCGGCACCGGGCCTCTTCTTGGGTGCCATGGGCGATGGAGCCGTCGATGAAGAAAACGATGATAAAGATGACGCGCTGCGTAGGCTTCTCGGTTTCGCGCATGCACTTCCCCCTAACTGGCGCGCCAAAGATGTCGTGGGAAACCACGACCACCTATAGGGCTATCAGCCCCTTGTGGTTCGGCTGAGGGGATAAGCACATTGCACAAAGAGCAGAGAACGTAGCACAACACGACAAAGATAACACAAGCTGTTTTACCCAGGTTCGGGCCGCTACGTGGCGTAAAACCCTACTCCTGCTTTGGTGGATTGATGGGAGGACCGTGGTGGAGACGCAGCGCTCTGGCCCGGCAGGGATTGCCTCGGGGCTAGAGCAGCTACGCGCGTATGAGTGTAGAGGGGTCCTAATCCTCTCTATGGTTGCCACGGGCCTCCTTTTCTAGATCAAGGGGTCACCATAATGGCAAATCAGTCATTGTGCCCAGAATAGAGAGCGAACAGTGCTATCATACCTAACTCTACAGACAGGGCAGAGCGCATTTAATGCATCGCTTAGTGTCACATCATGGCATGCCCGGCAAGCCTAGCTGGACAGTTCGGCCAGCTTCTCTCCTGCCTGCATGACACATCTCTGGGCGGGTGTCATTTGGAGGTGATTCCCATAGGAAGTGGCTGCCATGTGGCAAAAAACAGCCACTTAGTCACTTGGGGTTTGAGACCTCACAGATCGATGACTTGCGTTGCTGTGAGGTGGAGCGGTGAAGCCTTGGCGAGGTAGTTTGCCTTCGTGGCGCCCGACAGGCCTGCCGGGGTGGTCTTTAGGCTCGTCTTTGGGGTAACCTTGACCTCGCCAAGCTCGCTTGCCCAGCAAGGGAGGTTTTCCCTTGGTGGTATCTTGCTTCCTTTGGCTTGACTTGGTCTTCTTGATCCGCTCTCTAACTCCTCAAAGAGCTGATCTCTTTTGCTTGGTCTAGTCTTGGATGTTGCAGTCTTGCTCTTAGGCCTGTGCATAGTTTGGGCAATAGACCAAGGGTTTGTTGCACAGACAACTTAGGAGAAAACTGGCCACAGCTAAGCCTCCGAGTGAGAGGAACACTCTTCACTTGGAGTAGTTTTTAACTTAGGCAAAAAAAGGTCCACAGCTAAGCCTCCAATGAGAGAAACACTCTTCACTCAGAGTAGTTTTTAACTTAGGCCAAAACTAGTCCGCAGCTAAGCCTCCAAGTGAGAAGAATGCTCTTCACTTGGAGTAGTTTTTAACTTCGGCGAAAACTGATCCGCAACTAAGCCTCTGAGTGAGAGGAACGCTCTTCACTCAGAGTAGTTTTTAACTTAGGCGAAAACTGGTCTGCAGCTAAGCCCCCGATTGATAGGAACACTCTTGTCACATCCTAGTTAGCCATGCATTAGAGTGTTGCATCATGTTTACTCTTTCATCAGAAACCTGAAATGGGGATGACAGAACCCCCAGTCCCCTCTGAAACCAACTAGGGTTTACTAAAAAAACTTTTTCAATGAACCTGAAATGCCCTTCTAAAATGCCCATCATTTTTGTCTTGGTTCAGAACCTCTGCCAAAAGTGGTGCACATTTTCCTAGGCCATCTTAGGGTTTTTGAATTAAATCATAAATATTTGAATTTGGGCATTTAAAATTATATAAAATATTTAAATGCTCAAATATCTCCAAACTAAAATGTTTCATGTTGGAAATAATCCAACTATGGACCAGGAGTAGTTTGGTGATTTTAGGAGTAGCCTAAGTATTTTATTTAATTCAACAAAGTTGCAGAAGTATTAAAAAAACAGAAAACAGAAAGAAATGGAAAAAGCTTACCTGGCGCCTGCTCCCGGCCCACCTGCCGGCCCAGCCCAGCGCCGCTCCAGCGAGCTGCTTGCCGGCCAGGCAGGCAGGCAGGTGCCCGACGGCGACCGCAGCGCGCGCCACGCACCTGCTCGCCGCCTCACTGCTCCCCGCGCCCGGTGACATCATGGACCGGCCTCCCTCGCTCCCCCGAACCTCCCAGACACCCCCTCTCCTCTCCAGCTCCTCCCCCTCGCGCTCCCCCGCCATGACCGACGCCACCATCGCCGTGCCTTCGTCGTAGCCGTGCTCCCCGCCGCCCGTGCGTCCTCTCACCGTGTCCAGGAGCTCCGCCGCTGTCCACTCCATCGAGCAAGCCGAGCCCCGAGCACTCGCAACGCCCGAGTCCACCGCAACGACCTCGCCCGAACCGCCGTCGCCGGAGATCCCCTTCAACGTCGTCGTCGCTCCGGTCCATCTCCGGCCACGCCAAGGGCTTCGTCACACTCACTGTGAGCTTAGCCATCTCCCCCTCCCTTCCGTTCTTGCTCCCGAGCCGTGTAGCAACCTCCCGGAGCTCAACCGCACCCACCGCCGTGGAGCTCGTCGCCGACGTGCTCCCGGTCACCCTCCGGCCACAAACTGGTGTCCATCATACTCACCGTGTCACTTAGCACCTAGCTAGCCACTCCCCGAGCCTCACCGACCCCCCTAGCGTCAAGTTCGTTGTCGGCCGAACCCCGGTGGCCGCCAAAGTCGTCGCCGGCGCCAACTCCGGCCACCCCGACCCCAACGGACTCCACCAAGAGCTGTGGCTTGTCCCCAGCTCCACTCCGGTGGTCTCCGCGACCCATTTGGTGGCCGAAACGGCCAAAACCACGTCCGCCGCCGCGTCGGGCTCGCCAGCGGCTAAACGCCGGTGCAGCCGACCCGGGTTTGACCACGGGTGGGCCCTGGTTGACTCCCCTGAGTCAATGACAGGTGGGGCCCAGCCCTGTTAATTAAACAGGTTTAGTTTTATTTAAACTTTAATTAATTTAATCACCCTGACATGCGGGACCCACTGTCAGGTTTGACCCGGACGTGTTCCGTTGACCTGCTGACGTCACACTGACGTCAGGCTGACGCAATAATTGATTTTCTGGAATTAATCTAATATAGCAAATTCCAGAATATAATTTAAACTTCAAAAATTCATAACTTTTATTCTGTAACTCCAAATCAGACAAATTATATATGAAAAATGATCAGAAAAATCCAATCTATCCATCTGTACTATTTTCATGCATGATTAAACAAGTTAACCTAATGTTTAATGCAGAACAAGGAAAAGCACTTTAAAAGGCCATATTTGAGTTTGAAATTTGAATCTTTGATTCAAATTGGTTCAAACCCTTCTGGTCTTAGTTGCATTAGCCCAACACACTCATATTGCTATGTTTCATGCATGCATCATATTGTTGCACATTGTTTGGTGATGGTTGTGTATCGGTGTTCTTTGCGGCAGGATCTGCCTCCGAGGAGTATCGTGATTACCCTAACGAAGAACCGTATCAGTGCATCGAACCATCAGGCAAGCAACCAACCATTTGATCATATCGATACAATCCCATGTTCTCGCTCCTGCTCTCTTTTACTGCATTAAGACAACGCGTTTCAAACTGCTGTGTGCTACGGTAGTTGAACCCACTTCCTCTGCATGACCTGTCATTGCCACAGTAACTAGATGAAACCCACTAGCATGTGTAGGAGTTGATTGAGCCATATGTATGTGTTGTTCCTACCTTGCTATGCCTGCTATGCTTAGAGTCGTGTCAGGTCTGGTTCATCTGGGTGATGGGCTAGAGTGAAATGATTATGTCAGTAATAAGAGTGGTGTGGTGAACATGATTTGGTAAAGGTATCGATGAGAGGCCATGTAGGAGTACATGGTGGGTTGTTTCATTGAAGCCGACCTTAAGCACTGAGATCTGTATGTGTGATTTAAGAATCAGCTACTACCATGCATTGGGCCCGAAACCAATGGACCCTCTCGGCTTCTTATTCACCCTAGTTCTCCGTCCAGGAGTTGCAAGTAGTTTCTGGTGTTTGTAGCCTACTGGAGGCCGTGGACAGCGCTGACCGTAGGGGTGGGCTGTGATGCGGTAGGTACGTGGCCGGGTGTACCGAATACCCGTTAGGTATCTCGGGAACCCTGTTCACATCGTTCGGGGCCGTATGGGAAACCTCGGCCGGACTCCCTGCGGATGGAACCTGGATAGGCGATAAACCTGGACTGGAGGCTTAGGTGATTAGGTAGGTCGTGGCCGACACCCACCTTGGGCTTCCGCTTGAAGGTTGCCGAGTACATGTCGTGTAAACGACGGTAAGTGGTGAGAGCGTGTATGAAGAAGTACACCCCTGCAGGGTTATCATGATCTATTCGAATAGCCGCGTCCACGGTAAAGGACTACTTGGTTGCCTATACAGTTCATAGACAAGTAAATGGAAACTACTAAAAGACTCAAGATAAGTGTGAGTGCCGAGGAGGGCTCTTCCGTAGGAAGATGGAGGTGGATCCTCGGTAGTGTATTGAATTGGTGAGTAGTGGACTCGTGTGCGCAAAACCATTTTAAGTTGGAGTCTTGTAGGTTAGCCTAGCCAAGAGTCAAAGCTGGCTTGCTGCAATAACTCCACCAACCCTTCTTGATAATATGCATGTATGTAGGATCTGATGTAAGTCTTGCTGAGTACCTTTGTACTCATGTTGCTATAATTAACATTTTTACAGAAGACGCTGCAACCCCTTCTGATGGGTTCTACGTAGACGTTGACATCAACGAGTAGGCTAAGGCCCAGGTGGTGATCCTGAGCTTGTGAAGGACCTCGTAGTATAGCTAGGCTTTCCAAGCCTCTTTTATTTTACTAGTTGTCTGTACTCAGACAAGTTACTTCCACTGTTGGTTTGTATGACTGTATGATTTGAATGCTGGGTCGTGTGACCCGTACCTTTGTGTATGTTATGTATGGCTCTCTGAGCCTTAAATAAAGTACTTGTGTCATAGAGTCATGTTGTGATGCCTTGTTGTATTTGCACATATCGAGCATATTGTGTGTATGTTTGAAATGCTTGGTATGTGTGGGATCTGACTATCTAGTTGTTTATCCTTAGTAGCCTCTCTTACCGGGAAATGTCTCCTAGTGTTACCACTGAGCCATGGTAGCTTGCTACTGCTCTGGAACATTTAGGCTGGCCGGCATGTGTCCTTCTTCGTTCCGGTGTCTGTCCCTTCGGGGAAATGTCACGCATTGAGTACCGGAGTCCTGTTAGCCCGCTACAGCCCGGTTTACCGGAGTCCTGCTAGCCCAGTGCTACAGCCCGGACCCACTTGCTGATGACCGACACATTCGAAGCTGGGTCATGGATGCCTGTCCCTGTAAGTCTGTGCCACTTTGGGTTTACGACTAGTCATGTCAGCCCGAGCTCTTTATCATATGGATGCTAGCGACACTATCATATGCGTGAGCCAAAAGGCGCAAACGGTCCTGGGCAAAGGTAAGGCGACACCCGTGGGGATACCGTGCGTGAGGCCGCATAGTGATATGAGGTGTTACAAGCTAGATCGATGTGACATCGAGTCGGGGTCCTGACAGCGTTGGCATCAGAGCCGGACTGCCTGTAGGTTCTCCAAGCCAAACTGGTCGATGTTGAGTCTAGAAATTCTTTAGTTATATGTAGGGGAATTGTTTGCGGGTTGGCACGTAAGGCTCTTTTTACTCCTTTATCTTATGACATTCTGATCTGAGTCAGTCTATTCTTCCACCGGGGTTAAGGAATTAGGATCTATCCTCTCTATCAGGATCACGCGTTACTAATCAGTAGTACCTTATAGGGTTGATGGATACAAGCCTAGTTTAGTTCGTCTACCACGTTATGTTGCTAGGATGGATTCAGAACTTTAATATGTTGATGTTGAGTGTGTATGAAATCCTTTGTCAAATGTCTCAAAATCCTTCTTGAGCATTTACAGCTGTTATGCTGCCGAAATTTTGCTAGAAATTCTAATGCCTTTGCATTATGATTGTGCTTTCAGATGGCCACTCGCGACCTTAATCAAGTGGTTCGCCTGACTCGATGCCTAGATGTACCCGGCCATACTGCCATGTTGGTCAGGGTAATGACTGAGGCTGGATACCGTTGGTATCCTGAGTACACGGTCGAAGAGCAATTCCGAGACTTTAATCAAAGCCAGTATCTCTGCACTGTCAGGATATTTCCATCTTATCCTGGGTCCACCGAGCCCCTTCACTGCTCCTATGGACTCGGGGTTACTATTGAGATGGCTGTGCAGGACGCCGCCTACTCTATGATGACCATCATGCGAGTCAGATCTGGTCTATTTCGGGACTCTGATTTCCGGTATATGCCAGGATCACTTCCGGGAGCACAAGGGTATCTCCAGGCTATCTATGCTGACCCCACCCAGGAGGATTCACAGACTCACACCACTGCTGAGATGCTCGAGGATAAGGACCGTGAAAATCGGGCCTTGATGTTAGAGCTCTTCAATACCCGTGCTGACCACTGGGCCACATTGACTCGGTTTGCACCGGCGGTGCAAGCTGGATATTCGGATATGTGCGATCTCTATCCTGTGAGATCTGCTCTGCCAGATGTGATGGGTTGGCGTGATGTAGGAGGCATCACCCCACCTCGCGGTCCCCGTAGGCCACCGTCTGTTGGTCCAAGACCTCATCCTAGCCCCTATGATCCACAAGCTCCGCGAGATCGTCTGTTTCCGGATGATCATGTTGAGCTTCCAGGCTATGGAGGTGACTTCTACGAGGACTACTATGGATCGGTCTGAGTTAGTGGTAGTATCACTAGTTCGTGTTAGCTGTGTCGTCTATCATCCTGCGTGACTCGTGGGATATGACCTAGTTTGTATCGCCTTCCGGAGGTGTAGAAAAATAATGTATAGGAGCTTGGAATGCCTCCGATGAGATGTAATCCTCTTTTCACCGTAATAGTATCTTGTTTGGTCTTGTACTAAACCTTGTATGGTGTGTATGACGATGGAATAAAGAAGCAGTTTCTGTATCTACCATGTCATACGGATGATCATCCTGCATTTCGAGTTATTCCTTACATTCTGTATCCTATGTCGGAATTTTATCATTCTGACTAAATCATTGTCTTGTTTACCTAGGATGGTCAACACGCGCACTAACCCTGCTCCTCAAGAGCAGGCCGAAGGCAGTGAAGTCAGGAATGCAAATCTGCCTCATCCTCCTTCCCTAGCCGAGGTTATGATGGAAGCCGAAAGAAACAAGCGGGAGACCAACCGTTTGTTGGAGCGTATTGAGCAGAACACGGCACACCATCAGAGGACTAACGTGGTGTCACTCAGTAATTTTATCAAGTTACATCCACCCACGTTCCACCACTCCGTCGAGCTTCTCGACGCTGATGACTGGCTTCGCAGTATTTCTCACAAACTGCGTTCCGCGCTGGTAGCAGAGGCTGACAAGGTCACCTTTGCTGCATATCATCTTGAAGGCCCCGCCAGTCTATGGTGGGAGAATTATGGAGCTATGCGCCCAGCGGGCCATGTCACTACTTGGACTGAATTCAGCGAGGCTTTCCGTGAACATCACATTCCGGAGGGTCTCATGGACCGTAAACGTGAGGAATTTTGTAGTTTCACTCAGGGCCGACTCTCTGTGGATGCTTACAGCAGGGAGTTCGGTAACCTCGCACGATATGCAACTGAGGAAGTTTCTACTGATGCCAAGAAGCAAGCAAGGTTCCGTAAGGGGCTTAGTCCTGAGCTTCGCCGCGACCTCCGACTGCATGAGTGCACATCTTTCAGAAACTTGTTAACAAGGCCATCAGTGCTGAAACTGGTCAGACTGATTATGATGCAACACGCAAGCATGGCCGTGACATGGGTTCCTCATCCGGTGCTGGTCCTCAGAAGCGCAGCGTGTGGGTGCCTAACACTGCCCTGCCACCCAGGTTCACACCGAGGCCATCCTTCCAGACGCCTCGCCCCGTTCAACAGTCTGCACCAGCCAAGCCCTATGGTGGTCCAACCAACAACGCTCCTCCACGTACCAGTTCCGTGACTTGTTTCAAGTGTGGGGAATCTGGCCACTATATGCATGAGTGTCCCCAGACCAACCCCAACCAATCTGCTAAAGCTGTTGGCCGTGGCAAGCCGACAGGGAAAGTGTTCCATGCCAAGCCGGCCACCGCTACACGTGGCCATGTCAACTGTATCTCTGCCGAAGAAGCTCAAGAGGATCCCAACGTCGTTCTCGGTACGCTCCTTGTTAATTGCCACCCGGCATCTGTTCTTTTCGATACAGGAGCCTCTCATTCATTTATACCCGAGAACTATGCTCGTTTGCATAACACCGCATTCTGTAACATGCCATCCACTATGGAAATTTCTACTCCCGGTTCTAGATGGCAGACCTCCAGGGTAAGTTATGGAAATGAAATCCAAGTCGACAGACTTGTTTTCCTTGCATCTTTGATAGCTCTCAAATTTTCAGATATTAATATCATTTTGGGTATGGACTGGATGTCAGCTCATCATGCCAAAATTGATTGCTTCTCTAGGACTGTTCAACTCACTCATCCTTCGGGGAAGATAGTCAATGTCTTGACCTGATTAGCCAAGCGACAATTATATTCTCTTAAAGCCAGCCCTTTGCCAGACCTTGAGGACGTTCCGGTAGTCCGTGATTTCCCGGATGTCTTCCCATAGGAATTGCCAGGTGTTCCACCTGACAGGGATGTTGAGTTCGTAATAGACCTCATTCCAGGAACCGTTCCGATTGCTAGAAGACCCTATAAGATGGCACCACTAGAACTAGCCGAGCTTAAGAAACAACTCGATGAGTCCTTGAAAAAGGGTTTCATCCGACCTAGTTCATCTCCGTGGGCTTGCCCCGTCCTCTTCGTCAAGAAGAAGGATGGTACGGACCGGATGGTTGTAGATTATCGACCTGTCAATTTGGTTACAATCAAGAACAAATATCCGCTCCCTAGGATCAACGACCTGTATGATCAGCTCGTTGGATCCTCACTTTTCTCCAAGATGGATTTGAGGTTGGGCTACCATCAAATCAAAATCAGAAACAGGGACATTCCTAAAACGGCCTTTGTTACTCGTTATGGCCAATACGAGTACACCGTCATGTCCTTCGGTTTAACCAACGCTCCAGCCACCTTTTCTCGGTTAATGAACTCAATCTTCATGGAGTATTTGGATAAATTCGTCGTAGTTTATCTCGATGATATACTCATCTACTCCAAGAACGAGGAGGAACATGCCGAACATCTAAGGCTAGTGTTGAAGAAACTTCGAGAGCACCGCCTTTGTGCCAAGTTTTCCAAATGTGAATTTTGGTTGTCAGAAGTGACCTATCTGGGTCATGTAATATCTGGTAAAGGTATTGCTGTTAACCCTGAGCGAGTTCAAGCCGTCCTTAATTGGACCCCACCTGAATCGGTCAAGCAAGTTCGGAGTTTCCTTGGCCTAGCGAGCTATTGTCGTCGCTTTGTCGAGAACTTCTCCAAAGTTGCTAAACCTCTAACCGAACTCCTCAAGAAAGATAAAAAGTTCGAATGGACTCCACAATGTGAGCACAGCTTTCAGGAACTGAAAAGACGCCTGACTTCTGCTCCCGTTCTGGTACCGCCAGACTTCTCTAAGGACTTTGTTATCTACTGCGACGCCTCGCGACAAGGACTAGGTTGCATCCTCATGCAAGATCGACACGTAATTGCTTACGCCTCACGGCAATTGCACCCACATGACGAGAATTATCCTACTCATGATCTAGAGATTGCAGCCGTAGTCTATGCACTTAAGACCTGGCGACATTACCTCCTCGGTAACCGTTGCAAAATATTCACTGATCACCAAAGTCTGAAGTACATTTTTACCCAACCGGATTTGAATCTCAGGCAAAGACGTTGGGTTGAGTTGATCACAGATTTCGATTTAGGAATAACTTACACCCCAGGAAAAGCTAACGTCATGGCTGATGCGCTAAGTCGTAAATCCTATTGTAACAACCTGATGTTACAACAAAGTCAACCGCTTCTCCATGAGGAATTTCGGAAGCTTAACCTTCACATTGTTCCTCAAGGTTTTCTTTCCACCTTGGTGACAAAACCTACCCTTACAGATCAGATCATCAAAGCACAGAAGGTAGATCCGGGAATCTCCCGCATCAAGAGAAACATCAAGAAAGGAATTGCGAATTGTTTCTCCATTAATGATCAAGGGGTCGTATACTTCGGGAATCGACTAGTGGTTCCCAAAGGGCGAAACCTGAGGCGATTGATCCTTAAGGAGGCTCATGAATCTCCTCTCACCATTCATCCCGGTAGTACTAAGATGTATCAGGACCTACGCCAGAGGTTCTGGTGGACTAGGATGAAGAGAGAAATTGCTCAATATATCGCTAATTGCGACGTCTGTCGTCGTGTAAAAGCAGAGCATCAACGGCCTGCTGGCACCCTTCAACCCTTAGCTATTCCTGAATGGAAATGGGATAAAATTGGTATGGATTTCATTACCGGTTTTCCCAGGACCAAGAGAGGGAATAATGCTATTTTCGTCGTTGTCGATCGTCTTTCCAAAGTAGCCCATTTCCTACCTGTTCGTGAGAGTATAACCGCTAGTCAGCTGGCAGACTTATACATCTCCCGAATAGTGTCTCTCCATGGTGTTCCTTTGGAAATTAACTCGGATCGAGGAAGTATTTTCACCTCTCGATTTTGGGAAAGTTTCCAAAACGCTATGGGAACCCGCCTTTCCTTTAGCACCGCTTTTCACCCTCAATCGAGTGGTCAAGTGGAACGCGTCAACCAGATTCTAGAAGACATGCTACGAGCCTCTGTTATCTCATTCGGAATGGATTGGGAGAAGTGCCTTCCATTTGCTGAATTCGCTTACAACAACAGCTATCAATCTAGCTTGGGTAAAGCCCCTTTTGAAGTTCTCTATGGACGACGGTGTCGAACACCCCTTAACTGGTCAGAGACCGGGGAAAGACAATTCTTTGGCCCGGATATGATTCAGGAAGCAGAAGAACAAGTTCGCATCGTTCGTGAAAAGTTGAAAACAGCCCAATCTCGTCAAAAGAGTCAATATGACCGAAAACATAAGGCTATGACTTTCGAGGTTGACGAGAAGGCTTATCTTCGGGTTACCCCTCTGAAGGGAACCCATCGTTTCGGTATCAAAGGCAAATTGGCTCCTCGTTACATTGGACCTTTTCGCATTCTCGCCAAACGAGGAGAAGTTGCCTACCAGTTGGAACTACCTCCGCACCTCTCCAGAGTCCACGATGTCTTCCACGTTTCTCAACTCAGGCGTTGCTTCTCGGATCCTATCCGTGGAGTGGACCACGAAACGCTTGATATCCAAGATAATCTTACATATCAAGAGTACCCCATTCGTATCCTCGATCAGGCCGAGCGTACCACTCGACGTCATAATATCAAGTTTCTCAAAGTACAATGGTCGCACCATTCTGAGGATGAAGCAACTTGGGAAAGGGAGGATCGTCTGCGACTTGAGTATCCCGCCTTCTTTCCGGAGGAACCCAAATCTCGGGACGAGATTCTTTTGAGTGGGGGTGAGTTGTCACATCCTAGTTAGCCATGCATTAGAGTGTTGCATCATGTTTACTCTTTCATCAGAAACCTGAAATGGGGATGACAGAACCCCCAGTCCCCTCTGAAACCAACTAGGGTTTACTAAAAAAACTTTTTCAATGAACCTGAAATGCCCTTCTAAAATGCCCATCATTTTTGTCTTGGTTCAGAACCTCTGCCAAAAGTGGTGCACATTTTCCTAGGCCATCTTAGGGTTTTTGAATTAAATCATAAATATTTGAATTTGGGCATTTAAAATTATATAAAATATTTAAATGCTCAAATATCTCCAAACTAAAATGTTTCATGTTGGAAATAATCCAACTATGGACCAGGAGTAGTTTGGTGATTTTAGGAGTAGCCTAAGTATTTTATTTAATTCAACAAAGTTGCAGAAGTATTAAAAAAAACAGAAAACAGAAAGAAATGGAAAAAGCTTACCTGGCGCCTGCTCCCGGCCCACCTGCCGGCC
>NC_057801.1:269537362-269585920 GCF_018294505.1 Triticum aestivum
CCACCATCGCCGTGCCTTCGTCGTAGCCGTGCTCCCCGCCGCCCGTGCGTCCTCTCACCGTGTCCAGGAGCTCCGCCGCTGTCCACTCCATTGAGCAAGCCGAGCCCCGAGCGCTCGCAACGCCCGAGTCCACCGCAACGACCTCGCCCGAACCGCCGTCGCCGGAGATCCCCTTCAACGTCGTCGTCGCTCCGGTCCATCTCCGGCCACGCCAAGGGCTTCGTCACACTCACTGTGAGCTTAGCCATCTCCCCCTCCCTTCCGTTCTTGCTCCCGAACCATGTAGCAACCTCCCGGAGCTCAACCGCATCCACCGCCGTGGAACTCGTCGCCGACGTGCTCCCGGTCACCCTCCGGCCACAAACTGGTGTCCATCATACTCACCGTGTCACTTAGCACCTAGCTAGCCACTCCCCGAGCCTCACCGACCCCCCTAGCGTCAAGTTCGTTGTCGGCCGAACCCCGGTGGCCGCCAAAGTCGTCGCCGGCGCCAACTCCGGCCACCCCGACCCCAACGGACTCCACCAAGAGCTGCGGCTTGTCCCCAGCTCCACTCCGGTGGTCTCCGTGACCCATTTGGTGGCCGAAACGGCCAAAACCACTTCCACCACCGCGTCGGGCTCGCCGGCGGCTAAACGCCGGTGCAGCCGACCCGGGTTTGACCACGGGTGGGCCCTGGTTGACTCCCCTGAGTCAATGACAGGTGGGGCCCAGCCCTGTTAATTAAACAGGTTTAGTTTTATTTAAACTTTAATTAATTTAATCACCCTGACATGCGGGACCCACTGTCAGGTTTGACCCGGACGTGTTCCGTTGACCTGCTGACGTCACACTGACGTCAGGCTGACGCAATAATTGATTTTCTGGAATTAATCTAATATAGGAAATTCCAGAATATAATTTAAACTTCAAAAATTCATAACTTTTATTCTGTAACTCCAAATCAGATAAATTATAGATGAAAAATGATCAGAAAAATCCAATCTATCCATCTGTACTATTTTCATGCATGATTAAACAAGTTAACCTAATGTTTAATGCAGAACAAGGAAAAGCACTTTAAAAGGCCATATTTGAGTTTGAAATTTGAATCTTTGATTCAAATTGGTTCAAACCCTTCTGGTCTTAGTTGCATTAGCCCAACACACTCATATTGCTATGTTTCATGCATGCATCATATTGTTGCACATTGTTTGGTGATGGTTGTGTATCGGTGTTCTTTGCGGCAGGATCTGCCTCCGAGGAGTATCGTGATTACCCTAACGAAGAACCGTATCAGTGCATCGAACCATCAGGCAAGCAACCAACCATTTGATCATATCGATACAATCCCATGTTCTCGCTCCTGCTCTCTTTTACTGCATTAAGACAACGCGTTTCAAACTGCTGTGTGCTACGGTAGTTGAACCCACTTCCTCTGCATGACCTCTCATTGCCACAGTAACTAGATGAAACCCACTAGCATGTGTAGGAGTTGATTGAGCCATATGTATGTGTTGTTCCTACCTTGCTATGCCTGCTATGCTTAGAGTCGTGTCAGGTCTGGTTCATCTGGGTGATGGGCTAGAGTGAAATGATTATGTCGGTAATGAGAGTGGTGTGGTGAACACGATTTGGTAAAGGTATCGATGAGAGGCCATGTAGGAGTACATGGTGGGTTGTTTCATTGAAGCCGACCTTAAGCACTAAGATCTGTATGTGTGATTTAAGAATCAGCTACTACCATGCATTGGGCCCGAAACCAATGGACCCTCTCGGCTTCTTATTCACCCTAGTTCTCCGTCCAGGAGTTGCAAGTAGTTTCTGGTGTTTGTAGCCTACTGGAGGCCGTGGACAGCGCTGACCATAGGGGTGGGCTGTGATGCGGTAGGTACGTGGCCGGGTGTACCGAATACCCGTTAGGTATCTCGGGAACCCTGTTCACATCGTTCGGGGCCGTATGGGAAACCTCGGCCGGACTCCCTGCGGATGGAACCTGGATAGGCGATAAACCTGGACTGGAGGCTTAGGTGATTAGGTAGGTCGTGGCCGACACCCACGTTGGGCTTCCGCTTGAAGGTTGCCGAGTACATGTCGTGTAAACAACGGTAAGTGGTGAGAGCGTGTATGAAGAAGTACACCCCTGCAGGGTTATCATGATCTATTCGAATAGCCGCGTCCGCGGTAAAGGACTACTTGGTTGCCTATACAGTTCATAGACAAGTAAATGGAAACTACTAAAAGACTCAAGATAAGTGTGAGTGCCGAGGAGGGCTCTTCCGTAGGAAGACGGAGGTGGATCCTCGGTAGTGTATTGAATTGGTGAGTAGTGGACTCGTGTGCGCAAAACCATTTTAAGTTGGAGTCTCGTAGGTTAGCCTATCCAAGAGTCAAAGCTGGCTTGCTGCAATAACTCCACCAACCCTTCTTGATAATATGCATGTATGTAGGATCTGATGTAAGTCTTGCTGAGTACCTTTGTACTCATGTTGCTATAATTAACATTTTTTACAGAAGACGCTGCAACCTCTTCTGATGGGTTCTACGTAGACGTTGACATCAACGAGTAGGCTAAGGCCCAGGTGGTGATCCTGAGCTTGTGAAGGACCTCGTAGTATAGCTAGGCTTTCCAAGCCTCTTTTATTTTACTAGTTGTCTGTACTCAGACAAGTTACTTCCGCTGCTGGTTTGTATGACTGTATGACTTGAATGCTGGGTCGTGTGACCCGTACCTTTGTGTATGTTATGTATGGCTCTCTGAGCCTTAAATAAAGTACTTGTGTCATAGAGTCATGTTGTGATGCCTTGTTGTATTTGCACATATCGAGCATATTGTGTGTATGTTTGAAATGCTTGGTATGTGTGGGATCTGACTATCTAGTTGTTTATCCTTAGTAGCCTCTCTTACCGGGAAATGTCTCCTAGTGTTACCACTGAGCCATGGTGGCTTGCTACTGCTCTGGAACATTTAGGCTGGCCGGCATGTGTCCTTCTTCGTTCCGGTGTCTGTCCCTTCGGGGAAATGTCACGCATTGAGTACCGGAGTCCTGTTAGCCCGCTACAGCCCGGTTTACCGGAGTCCTGCTAGCCCAGTGCTACAGCCCGGACCCACTTGCTGATGACCGACACGTTCGAAGCTGGGTCATGGATGCCTGTCCCTGTAAGTCTGTGCCACTTTGGGTTTACGACTAGTCATGTCAGCCCGGGCTCTTTATCATATGGATGCTAGCGACACTATCATATACGTGAGCCAAAAGGCGCAAACGGTCCCGGGAAAAGGTAAGGCGACACCCGTGGGGATACCGTGCGTGAGGCCGCAAAGTGATATGAGGTGTTACAAGCTAGATCGATGTGACATTGAGTCGGGGTCCTGACAACTCTTCACTCGGAGTAGTTTTTAACTTAGGCGAAAACTGGTTCATAGATAAGCCCCTGAGCGAGAGGAATGCTCTTCACTCGGAGTAGTTTTTAACTTAGGCTAAAACTGGTCCGTAGCTAAGCCCTCGAGTGAAAGGAGCGCTCTTCACCCGGAGTAGTTTTGAACTTAGGCAAAAACTGGTTCGCAGCTGGGCCCCCGAGTGAGAGGAATGCTTGTCACTCGGAGTTCGATCAACTGGGGGTTTTAAGTTGGTAAACGCTTACAAGTGAACTCAATGAAGTACTGAAAAAGTCATGCTTTTATCCATCAAAGATCACTCGGGTGCTTTTATTACATCTTGACATCTCGAGATCATGTATAGAATCAACAAAGAAGGTTGGCGTTCCAAGCATGGGGCTCATCTACTTTCTTCATGAGATTGTATAGAGGGTAGGCTCCATTAGGAAGAACTTTGGAGACAACAAAAGGACCTTCCCACACAGGAGCAAGCTTATGCGGCCTCTGATGATCCACTCGGAGCACAAGATCTCCTTCCTGAAAGGCATGACCTCTGATGTGTGTGTCATGAAAACGTTGCAGATCTTGCTGGTACATGGACGACCGAATGAGGGCCATCTCCCTCTCTTCCTCAAGGAGATTAACGGCATCCTACCTTGCCTATTCTGCTTTGGCTTCAGAGTATAGATCCACTCGAGGTGAGTTGTGGAGAAGATCACTTGACAAAATATCCTCCGCTCCATACACCATGAAGGAGGGAATGCGATTGGTAGACCGATTAGGGCTCGTCCTTAGGCCCCACAGGACTGATGGTAGCTCACTGACCCAGGCACCAGCTGCATGTTCCAAATCACGCATGAGGCGCGGCTTCAACCCTTGAAGAATCAGGCCGTTTGCTCTCTCAGCTTGGCCGTTTAACCGCGGGTGTGCGATAGATGCATAAACTACCCGAGTGCCTTGGGTGGTGCAGAATGCTCTGAACTCTTCCAAGTCAAAGTTTGAACCGTTATCGATAATGATGTCGTGCTCATATCTGAAGACCAAGTCATTCATAAACTTGATGGCTGTCCGAGAATCCAGCTTCTTGATGGGTTTGGCTTCGATCCACTTGGTGAACTTGTCCACTGCAACAAGCAAATGAGTGAACCCACTTTGCCCCTGTCCCAAGGGGCCCCACCATGTCGAGTCCCCAACTGCAAACGGCCAGACGAGTGGGATAGTCTTTAGGGAAGACGCGGGTCCGTGCAACAAGTTCGTGTTGCAATATTGGACTATCTCTTGGGCAGCGTCGTTGGAACATGGCCAATAGAATCCGGATTGGTAAGCTTTAGCCACGATTGTCTGAGAGGATGCATGGTGCCCACAAATTCCCGAGTGAATCTCTTCGGGGATCAATCAACCTTCCTCTGGGGAAATGTAGCGCTAAGCCACACCGGTGACACTTTTCCTGTATACCTGGTTGCCCATCACAGTGAAGGCCTTGGACCTGCAAACATTCTGGCATGCCTCAACTTCATCCTCCGGAAGCTCCTGCCTGAGCAAGTACGCAATGTACAACATAGTCCAATCGGGTGTGATCGCCATAATCTCCATGACCAAGTCAATAACCGCTGGGACCTCAATTTCAGTCTGGTCGGAGGGACCGACCACCTGTGGGGGCTCTGGTGAAGGGATCTTCTTTCACCATCGGGGAATGAAGGTGCTCGAGGAACACATTGCTGGGTATGGATTTCTGAGTGGATCCAATCTTTGCTAGATCATCGGCCGCTTGGTTCTTG
The DNA here is from genome assembly GCF_018294505.1 of Triticum aestivum. Taxonomy (NCBI): domain Eukaryota; kingdom Viridiplantae; phylum Streptophyta; class Magnoliopsida; order Poales; family Poaceae; genus Triticum; species Triticum aestivum. The sequence continues at coordinate 269,542,496 of NC_057801.1, forward strand.
ATTCGGGGAACATGGTGAAGTTCCAAGCCCTCGAATTTCTTCTCCAGCTTTCTCATTGCATTGCAGTATCCTGTCATGGCAGAGCTTCTGACGTCCCATTCTTTCATCACTTGATTCACCATGAGATTCGAATCACCATGGACCATCAAGGTACGAACACTGAGTGAGATGGCCATACGTAACCCATAAAGGAGTGCTTCATACTCGACCTCGTTGTTAGAGGAATCAAAGTGGATCTGCAAGACATAGCTGAGTCGATCACCTTTTGGGGACACTAAGACCACTCTGGCACGTGAACCATTCAACATCTTGGAACCATCAAAGAACATGCATGGTCCAATGTTCTGGGTGACTCTGAGTCGGTTGTTGATGCTGTGTCCATTCGGCCAAGAAATCTTCCAATTCCTGTGACTTGATTGCCTTTTTGCTTCAAATCTGATGTCCAATAGAAGGAGCTCAATAGCCCATTTCGCCACTCGACCAATTGCATCCCGATTGTTCATGATGTCAGACAATGGGGCATCATTTATGACTGATACCGTGTGCTCTTGGAAGCAATGTGCTACTTTCTTCGCTATCAGGTAAATACCATAGACAAGCTTCTGGTAATGAGGATATCTCTACTTGGACGGAGTCAAAACTTCAAAAATGTAGTAGACTAGACGCTGAACTTTGTAAGCCTTGCACTCTTCTTCCCGCTCCACGGTGAGGACGGTGATGACAACTTGACCAGTGGCCGCAATTTATAAGAGAAATGTCTCTTTGCTGTTCGGAGCAGCAAGCACCGGCTGGGTGGAAGGCAGGTGAGAGAGTCCTAGATTAAGGTGTCCTCGGACGGCCGGACTATTAACCTAGGCCGGACTGTTGGGCTATGAAGATACAAGACAAAAGACTTCTTCCCGTGTCCGGATGGGACTCTCCTTTGCGTGGATGGCAAGCTTGGTGATTCGGATATGTAGATTCCTTTCTCTGTAACCGACTTTGTACAACCCTAGTCCCCTCTGGTGTCTATATAAACCGGAGGGTTTAGTCCATAGAGGGGGACAATCATAATCATATATGCTAGACTTCTAGGGTTTTAGCCATTATGATCTCGTGGTAAATCAACTCTTGTAATACTCATATTCATCAAGATCAATCAAGCAGGAAGTAGGGTATTGCCTCCATAGAGAGGGCCCGAACCTAGGTAAACATCGTGTCCCCCGTCTCCTGTTACCATCCGACCTCAGACGCACAGTTCGGGACCCCCTACCCGAGATCCGCCGGTTTTGATACCGACATTGGTGCTTTCATTGAGAGTTCCACTGCGTTGTCACCAAAAGGTTTGATGGCTCCGTCAATCATCTACAACAATGCAGTCCAGGGGGAGGTTTTCCTCCCCGGACAGATCTTCGTATTCGGCGGCTTCGTACTGCAGGCCAACTCGCTTGGCCATCTAGAGAAGATTGAAAGCTACGCCCCTGCCTATCGGGTCAGGTTTGGAAGCTTGAATTACGTGGCCGATATCCACGGGGACTTGATCTTCGATGAATTCGAGCCCATGACGGCTGCTCCCTACCACCATGATGAACATGACCTAAATCTGTCATCGGACCGTGCTCAGGAGATAGCACCTATAACCACTTTGGCCCTAAATCCGGAGCAGATTGCGCCATCAGAGGACGGGATGCTCAACCCCTCCACGGAAGCCGCAGACTCCGCGGCGTTGGAGCCACACACAGATCCAACCTTGAGCGGGGCCTATGTCTTCGGAACCTTGGATCTGTCTCCGGCCATAAGTTCTGAACTGCATACATCCGCGCCCATTGAACCTGATCAGGCGCCGATCGTTGAGTTCAGCTCCACGAACATCTTCCGTCACTCACCTTTAGGCGATGTGCTAAATTCGTTAAAATCCCTCTCCTTGTCAGGGGACTCACAGCCAAACTATATCCGGCTTGAATTGGAAGCTGACAACGGAGAATTTCGCTTCCCACCCACCACCCACTTCATAGCCACTGTCGAAGACTTAACCGACACGCTCGATTATGGCTCCGAAGACATCGACGGTATGAATGACGATGCCGGAGAGGAGCAGGCACAAAAACCACCGCTCATAGGGTGGTGGACGGCTACATCCTCATACGATATATGCATGGTTGATGCACTTAAAGAGAAGGAGGCCAACGGCGATAATGATAAGCCCGTCGATGAACCTCCCAAGCGTCGGCTTCAGAATCAAGCTGAGGACCCGCAGATCCAGCGTTGGATTAGGACGAGCGAGAGGACGGCGAACACAGTCCGGGGCTGTTGTCTAACCACAGCGACGCCGAAGATAGAAATTATCAACCTGTCTCCGCAGAGGAGGTCAGCCTAGGCGCCGATGAATTTGTCGTCCCAGAAGAACCTTTAGAACAAGAACGTCTCCATCAAAGGCTTAGCACCACTGCAAGGAGCCTGAAGAAGCGGCTCATAGCCGCACAGGATACGCTCAATGACAGATGGAATGAAGTGCTAGACGCTGAGGAAAAATATGGCTGTAATCGCCAAACAAAGGGCTACCCTAAGCGTAAACTCCCGCCCGAATTCGACGATGAAGCTATTGCACCTATGCTGTCGAAGAACAATACTGCCGACAAGCCGGACCGACCACCTCGTGGACGAGACAGAGTGGCTAGCAATGCCGTACATAAGCCCGCACCCCCTCCCCATAAAGGAAGGGAGACTGCGGCTCAGGACCAGAAACACGATCTATGTGAGGACCTGGACAAAAAGGCTGGTAAGCCAGATCCATCTACGGATCCAGGGACCGTGCCCACACACGGGACTGTGTCTATCAAGCCAAATATACCGGTCGTGTACCAGTTCGGAGCCAATACCGAACATTACAACCGTCGAACCCACACCACGACACAACCAAATACAGGGGTACCGCACACCCCCTATGCTTCACTGATGAGGTGCTGGATCACGAATTTCCAGAAGGGTTTAAACCCATAAACATCGAGGCATATGATGGAAAGACGGATCCTGCGGTCTGGATAGAAGACTTTATTCTCCGCGCCATCAAATACTTACCCCTCAAGCTGAAAGGACCAGCTCGGCATTGGCTGAAAAGCCTTCCAGAAAATTCCATTGGAAGTTGGGAAGAACTTGAGGATGCTTTTTGGGCCAATTTTCAAGGGACCTATGTCCGGCCCCCGGATGCTGACGATCTAAGTCACATAATCCAACAACCCGGGGAATCAGCCCGCAAGCTTTGGAATCGGTTTCTCACTAAGAAGAACCAAATCATCGATTGTCCGGACGCCAAAGCCTTAGCAGCTTTAAAGCACAGTGTCCAGGATGAATGGCTAGCTAGACACCTTGGCCAAGAAAAGACAAGGACAATGGCACCCTAACTGCACTCATGACCCGTTTTTGCGCGGGCGAGGACAACTGGTTAGCCCGCAGTAGCACTAGCGAGCCTGGCACATCCGAAGTCAGGGATGGCAATGGAAAGCCACGACATAACAAAAACACGCGTCAAAACAATGTTGGAAGCCCAGATGATACAACAGTAAACGCCGGATTTAGTTGCTGCAGACCCGTTCAGTGGAAGAAACCATTTAAAGGCAACAAAGATGGTCCATCCAACCTAGACAAAATATTGGACAGGAACTGCCAGATCCATGGCACCCCCGCTAAACCCGCGAACCATACCAATCACAGTTGTTGGGTCTTCAAGCAGGCCAGCAAGCTCACCGCCGAACACAAGGGGAAGGGACCTCAGAGCGAAGACGAGGATGAATCTCGCCAGCTGAACACGGGGGGACAAAAGAAATTTCCACTGGAGATCAAAACAGTGAACATGATCTATGTCACTCATATCCCAAAGAGGGAGCGCAAACGCGCACTCCGAGACGTCAATGCCGTTGAGCCTGTTGCCCCCAAATTCAACCCATGGGCGACCTGTCCAATCACCTTTGATCGCAGGGATCATATGACTAGTATCCATCATGGGGATTCGGCTGCCCTAGTGCTCGACCCAATAATCGATGGATACCATCTCACTCGAGTCCTCATGGACGGCGACAGTAGTCTAAATCTGATATATCAGGACACTGTCCGCAACATGGGGATAGACCCGTCCAGAATCAAGCCAAGAAGCACGACCTTTAAAGGAGTTATACCGGGCGTAGAAGCCTGCTGCATGAGCTCTTTAATATTGGAAGTCGTATTCGGCTCTCCCGATAACTTTCGAAGCGAAGAGCTAATCTTCGACATAGGTCCGTTCCGAAGTGGCTATCATGCACTACTTGGAAGAACGGCCTTCCCCCGCTTTAATGCAGTCCCGCATTATGCCTATTTAAAGCTCAAAATGCCTGGACCACGTGGCATCATTATGGTGTGTGGAAATATGGAGCACTCTCTCCGTACGGAGAAAGACACTGTGGTCTTAGCAGCCGAAGTCCAAAACGGCCTATTCAAGCCGAATAGATCATCGGTTGTTAGGACCGTAGACACAGCTAAACGTGTCCGGAGTATGCCTCAGTGCGGTAGCTTAGACAAACCTGAGCTTGATTAGCAGTTACGCCCCCATCGACTGCCCCATAAGGAGATAACATACGTGCCTCGTATACACAAGTGCACCCTTAAAATCCCTTGGGCAGCGCTGGGGGCACACTGCACACAAATAGTCCATAGTTCGGCTCGACCCTATTTGGATTCTACGGTTATCTTTCAAGGTTCATTAAACGAACTAGCTTTATTTACGGCCACACTGGATTTTCTTCTCTAGGATTTTTCTGTTTTTACAGATGGCCATCACACTACCCCCTTCAAGGACACATCACAAAGGAGAAAACGGCGCAGACGTGCAACAGGGCCCCGCACTAAGGTTTCTTTTTAGATTAAGACCCTGTGTAAACCTTTTTATCTCATTTTGTTTTATACTTTTCTGGCATGTACAATGTCCTAGGAAGTAATCGGCATTATTTGTAAGTACATGGCTCGTCGTACTAGAAAGCGATATTATAGAAGCAGCTTGGTCCATATTATGTTTGGAGTTTTATTCTCTCACCACCTGCGTTCTCTCCCCATGTCAGATTGCCACACGTGCCTTGACACCAGGGTCCATTACTAGGGGCTGTATTCGGACCGGTATACTTTGAAAAGTCCGAACACCTATAGGGAGTGTTCGGCGTCGCGAGTTTGGCCTTATATGCATCAGCTTTGAATCATGTCTTTGGTCAATAGTTGGGTTGCTCGGCTCCTGTGCTTGCTAACTTACGTTCCGATCAATCGGCTAAGGTAGTAAAGGGAGAACTACTGCGACTGTGTCCTGGTTCGTCCGGATGAGCACCTCAGTAGAGGAAGCCGAAAACTGACTGTCATGATGTGGCAAGAGCTGGTCAACCACTCGATGACTCATCGGAATCTTCGCAATTCCTTCCGTATTACATGAAGGATCGTTCTTCCGGTCACGTATGTCAAACGCACCATATTCAGATAACCGCGTACATACTAGGGGCTATATCGTAGACCCACCGTCAAACTCATATGGCTAAGTGAAAGTGTTAAAGCCCTATAGTCCGATTGCCTGGTTCACCGCATTGACACCTCCTTAATGGACCAAGACGTTGGGTCAAGAGTGATCAAGTGTTTTTTCGAACACCCCCGCGTTATATGTGAGGGGGCAGAAGCCGATGACTGGTAAACTTTCAGATTATATAAAAACGGCCACACAGGAGGCACCAAAAACTTTTTAGGCAAAAGTATAAAAACTTAGCCTTAAATATATCATAATATTGTTTTTACAATTTCGAACCACCTCACTCGAACATTATATCTTTCAAGCACTGACCCTCTATCAAGCGGGCACCCCTTAGGACATCCTCAAAATAATGCTCTGGCGGGTAATGGTCCTTGCCCTCGGGTGGACTTTTCGCTGCAATATCTGTGGCCTTCATCTTTGTCCAATATATCTTGACGTGGGGAAAGGCCATCTGTGCATCTTCTATGCACGTTGACCACTTCACAACATTGATACGCGGCGCCGCATCAACAAGTCACCGCACCAAACCGAAATAACTATTCGAAATTGGCTCAGTCGGCCACAGCTGGACTACGATGTCCTTCGTGGCAGATCCGAATAGTTTGTGGAGCTTGGCCCACAGGGCCATTTGTTCATTCAGCAACAATGGACGCTTTGGCATGATGAATTACGACCAGAAAAGCTTTTCCATCGCATGACCTTCTTGCGCTTGGAAAAACTGTGTCGCATCGGAGACACTCTTCGGCAAGTCCAATAATGCGTCTGGAGACTGCCACATCTGATTAAGCAAAGCATACTTCGGATCGCCAAATTTAGTTTGCAATAAGAAGGGCTTACCAGCCGCGATCTCCCCAGCTTGTCGGATCTCCTCCCAAGCCACTCTAGACTTGGACCGTGCTTCCCACGCCTCTTGTAAGGCCTTGTCAAGATTATCCGTTTTGGTTTTGTTATCTCTCTCAAGAAAGTCACATCGGCTAGCGGCATCCTTTAGCTCAAGCACCATAGTAGATATTCTCTCCTCGCACTGGCGCCGAGCAGCCTGCTCGGCCTTTAATTCAGTAGCTGCCTTTTCGGCAGCCGCATTGCTCATCCTGGCATGCTCTTTGACTCGGGCAAGCTCAGCCCAAAGGGTCTCAACAGCGGCGGCACTATCTGCAGTTATGCATATTTCGGTACGCAATTTCTCAACGTCATCATACTACTTGCATATACTGAGTGCCTCAAAGACATACCTTGCGCCTCGTCGAGCCGCCTGTTCATAAGCATGATGTCATCATCCGCTACATTAACTTTCTGCTTCAGATGTTCAATCTCTGTAGCTTGGGCAGTCGCCACGGATGTAACAGCCTGTGTTTCAATTAGTCAGATCATTTCCTGGGCATATATTTCTTGATCCTCTGATCGCCTCCCTTTGGACGCCAACCAGAGTCTCAGGGGCTACTATCTATACACAGGCACATTTTGCATTTATGACACAATTAAAAATATTACATTACATACCTCAAAGCCTCTTAGCAGGCTCGTAGAGGCTTCATTCAATCCGCTTTTCACGGACTGAACCCTCTCAACTACCATATCCATCAAAGTACGATGATCCTTTGAGACGGACGCATGACACAGTGTGTCCATCAAGGTATCCGGCACCTTCGGACCCGGAGCAGATCGTGCCGCCCCTCGGAAATCGGATATTCCGGGGCCATTATTGGTGGTTCCCGTAGGAACTACACACCCCGGACCCTGGACGGCCGAAGTGTCACCTTCGGTCCTGGTCTTCACTGTCCCTCGCACCGCTTGATCCAGAGAGATCCTCCGGGACGACACCCCGGTGTCGTCTGCCATATCGGGCAGGGAAATCTATGGAGGCGTCTCGCTCTCCATCATCTCTGGGAGAAGATCCCCCGATGAGGAAGACTGTTGAGGAAGGCTGCATGCCGGATTGCAAACATATAATTTAAATGTTACCTTTGCAACCAGGAAAGAACATGACATGTTTAAAACACCCTTGTTCACTTACGATTCAGCTAAAGGCCTATCTTTATAGAGGGATTGCGTGTCAACGTCACCTCCCGAACTGGAACCCCCTGACAGGGATATCTTCCCCTGCTTAGAAGCCTCTATCTTTAAGTCTTCGGAGGCGGTCCTCTTCTTCCCATGAGGAGAAGGGATGTCGGTTCTTCCTTCCCTTCCATCTTCAGAAGAGGAAGTTCCAATCTCCCTGGACAAAGTGCCCGGTGTGCCTGAGGGAGTCCTAGATTAGGGGGTATCCGGACAGCCGGACTATACACTTTGGCCGGACTGCTGGACCGTGAAGATACAAGACTCAAGACTCCGTCCCGTGTCCGGATGGGACTCTCCTTTGCGTGGAAGACAAGCTTGGTGATCCGGATATTAGATTTCCTTCTTTGTAACCGACTCTGTGTAAACCCTAGCCCCCTCCGGTGTCTATATAAACCGGAGGGTTTAGTCCTGAGGGGGACAATCATAATCATCATAGGCTAGCTTCTAGGGTTTAGCCTCTACGATCTCGTGGTAGATCAACTCTTGTAATACTCATATCATCAAGATCAATCAAGCAGGAAGTAGGGTTTTACCTCCATCGAGAGGGCCCGAACCTGGGTAAAACATCATGTCCCTTGCCTCCTGTTACCATTAGCCTTAGACGCATAGATCGGGACCCCCTACCCGAGATCCGTCGGTTTTGACACCGACATTGGTGCTTTCATTGAGAGTTCCTCTATGTCGTTGCTGCAAGGCTTGATGGCCCGTCTCGTTGTCAAGGACAACATCACCTCTGGAGGAGCACTGGCGGTAGGCCAAACTCTCCGACTAGGCGGCTTCGTCATGGCCGCCCGATCGGCTTCAGCACCGACGATGACATCTCGGGTCATCAAAAACGGCCTCCACATCAACTCGGAACTCGCCGAACAGATGGATTCAATGGAGCTCTCCTCCCTCAATGAGCTCTTGGATCACATCGCCGCTTTGGGAGTCACTACAGACTACGATCGGATTGGGCTTAAACCCGACCAAAGGGATATTAAATCCCCACCGGTCACCCACGAGATAGCGGTAGTGGAAGAGCCACACATGGATTATCCCTCTATTTTGAGGATGAACTATGTCCGGATTGCCGAGCTCTCTGAGCCGGATACCCGTTCCCGGGAGGACATGACCCAGGCCCCGAACTTAGAATCGGGTAACGGGCCGAAAAAATCGGGCAACACCCCGGAGCCCGAGCTGCCAAGCCCGGAAGCTCCTGTGCCCCTGGGCGTTAGATCGGATCAGAATCCAGATTTAACAACGCCCATCCACCCAGACTTAAGCCGTCTCTCCCATATCAGACAAGAGCCCCAAGAGACAGTACATCGCTACTGGGCCAGATTCCTCCTTGTGATAAACAAGGTCAAGGACTGTCGCGAGGAAGACGCAATCTCACTTTTCTGCAAAAATTGCACGAGCAAAGGGATCCTTAATGCTATAAGTCGCCGTGACATAGTACACTTTGCCGACTTAGCAGGCATAGTACAGAAGTACTGTGCGGTGGAAAGTGCCTGGAAAACCCAAACAGACTTTTGGGACAATCCGGCTCTCACTAAACCCTTCCTCCAAGCTAAAAGGGCAAACTCTCGTAAGTTACCCGATCCAATTCCCAAAAAACCAAATCCCACTCTAGGGCGTGGAACCGTATTGGAAGAATGGCTCAATGGGCCATGCAAAATTCACAGCACGCCGGACACTACGCCAACACATAGCGTTAGAGCATGTTGGTTACTCCGGCAGGTAGCAAAAAGCGGCGAGGATCTTCTTGTAAACTGTAAAGCGGAGCAACATCCCGCCGAAGACAACAATGCGGTACTGACAGTCATCAAGAATTTCGCCTCAAATAATAGGCGCAAGCGAGCTCATCGAAACTTCGCAGAAATCTGCCACGTGGCAAAAATAAATCCGTGGAACGACACTGCTATAACTTTCAGCGCCAGTGACGAACCTCAATTCCAGACAGTCCGGGCACCAGCCGCTTTGGTCCTTAGCCCAATCGTGGACGGCTTTCGGCTCACTAAAGTACTCATGGACGGTAGAAGCGGATTAAACTTGATCTATGAAGAAACACTCAACAAGATTGAAATTGATAAAAGCCGCATTGAGCAAAGCGGCACGACCTTCAGGGGAATCATCCCTAGTCGGGAGGCACGGTGTGCGGGTAAAATCACACTCGATGTGGTATTCGGCACCCCGGAAAATTACAGGTCCGAAGAAATCACATTCCAAGTGGCTCCTTTCAGCAGGGGATACCACACCCTTTTAGGGCATGACGCATTCACGAGCTTTCAAGCTATACCCCATTACAGGTACATGAAGCTTAAAATGCCCGGACCCAATGGGATCATCACTCTAGCTAGTGATTCGGACGTCGCACTCTGTGCCGAAAATAAAACTACACCACTAGCCCTGGAAGCATTATCCGAAGCCCTAGCGGCCGAAGAACTAACAACGCTGCGCGCCACAGTGGACAGGGACGACGTGATACTCGACAATCGACCCAAGTCCACCTCATTTAAACCCGCAGACGAGATAGTCAAATTCCAGGTCCATCCAACGGACCCCACGAAGACAGCTTCCATCGGGACATAGTTGAGCCCCACAATGGACGCCGCACTACGAGACTTCCTACGCGAGAATTGGGACATTTTCGCCTGGCATCCTTCAGACATGCCGGGCATCCCACGCAGGCTGGCCGAACACAGCCTCAATATACTGAAAGGATACAAGCCAGTCAAACAGACTCTTAGGCACTTCTCCGAACCTAAACGGAAAGCCATGGGAGAAGAGCTAGCCAAGCTACTTGAGTCCGGATTCATCAGAGATATCAAGCATCCGGATTGGCTAGCAAATCTGGTAATGGTACCAAAGAAGGACAAATCCTGGCGCCTATGCGTCGATTTCAAAGACCTCAACAAGGCTTGCCCCAAGGATCCCTTCCCCCTCCCTCACATTGACCAAATCATCGATACCACCGCAGGACACGACTCACTATGTTTCCTTGACGCATACTCTGGATACCATCAAATAAAGAAGGCAAAGTCCGACCAAGCCGCAACGGCCTTCATAACACCATATGGCCCTTTCTACTTCAACACTATGCCTTTCGGGCATAAAAACGCCGGCGCAACCTATCAACGCATGATTCAAACATACCTAGAGAAACAAATCGGCAAAACAGTGGAGGCATATGTGGACGACATGGTCATAAAAACAAGACACGTCGAAACCCTAATAGATGACTTGAGACTTACGTTCGACAACCTCCGAACATACGACATCAAGCTAAACCCGGAAAAATGTGTTTTTGGCGTACCCTCCGGGAAGTTGCTCGGCTTCATCATCTCCAACAGAGGTATCGAAGAAAATCCGGCAAAAATCCGAGCTCTGTCGCAGTTGGCTATCCCAATAGACCTAAAGCATATACAGAAACTAGCCGGATGCGTGGCCACCTTAAGCCGCTTTATCTCCCGATTAGGAGAAAAGGCACTACCTCTTTACCGCCTTCTTTGACGCACCAAACACTTCGTGTGGACGGATGCAGCCGCGGCCGGACTGGATGAAATAAAGACCCTATTGGCCAGTAATCCAGTCCTGACAGCGCCAAATATTGGCGAACCTATGGTACTGTACATAGCTGCAACACATCAAGTTGTAAGCGCAGTGTTCGTCGTCGAACGAGAGGCAGACGGATACAAATTCCCGCTCCAAAAGCCGGTATATTACGTGTCCACTGTCCTCACCGCATGCAAATCCCGATACCCACACTATCAAAAGATAGCATACACGGTCTTAATGGCATCCCGGAAGCTACGACACTACTTCCAGGAGTGTTCGATTATGGTGGCCTCCGAAGTACCACTCAACGACATAATAAACAACTGCGACGCCACGGGACGGATTGCTAAATGGGCCATCGAGCTCCTTCCATTCGACATAACATACAAGCCACGGCGGGCCATTAAGTCGCAAGTATTGGCTGACTTCGTCGCCTAATGGACAGAAGCCGACCTCCCTAAAGAGTACGGCGCGTACTCCAATTGGATCATGCACTTCGACGGCTCTACAATGCTGGCCGAATTAGGAGCGGGTGTAGTCCTGACATCCCCCACCGGAGACACGGTCCAATACGTATTCCAAATACTATATACAGACTCCAACAACGCAGCCGAATATGAGGCCCTGTTGCATGCTCTTCGGATGGCAGTCTCTATGGGCATTCAACGCCTGGAAGTGCGCGGAGACTCAAACCTCGCAATATCACAGATAAACAGAGACTTTGATGCCAAGGATCTGAAAATGGCGGCATACCGCAATGCCGTCCTCAAAATGTCAGCTCAGTTCGAGGGGCTCGAATTCCACCATGTGGCTCGAGAAAACAATCAAGCGGCGGATATTCTCGCCCGCATCGGCACTAAACGCAACCCTGTATCACCAAACATATTCCTGGAAAGGCTGTTCAAGCCATCCGTGGTATGGGAAGGGGAGTCCACTAGCCCGGATCCGCATACAATCCCGGATTCCGAACCATCTGATGTAATCGGGGGCTCCGCCACCAAAATAACACCTTCGGCCCACGAAATCATGGCTGTAATCGCCTCGTGGACCGAACCTTTCTTGGCCTACCTAAATAGGCAGGAGCTCCCCGAGGACCAAAATGAAGCACGTTGTATTGTGCAGAGTTCCAAGGCCTACAAAGTCCATGAGGGATAACTCTATAAGAAAAGTGCAACCGGAGTGCTCCAAAGATGCATCTCCGAAGAGGAAGGGCGGCAGCTCTTGACTGAAATCCACGCCGGACTCGGCGGACACCACGCTGCGGCTCGGGCACTTGTCAGCAAGGCCTTCCGTACATGTTTTTATTGGCCGACAGCCCGAGCAGATGCAGAGGACCTTGTCCAACACTGCGTCGGTTGCCAGCTCTTTGCCAATCAGAGCCATATGCCCCCTACCGCTCTCCAAACAATCCCCATTACTTGGCCCTTTGCGGTCTGGGGGCTCGATATGGTCAGACTCCTTAAGGGGGGAAGCCATAAGAAAAAATACTTATTGGTCATGGTAGACAAGTTCACCAAATGGATAGAAGCCAAACCAGTTAAAACTGCCGAATCCGGACCAGTGATAGAATTCATATCAGGGGTTGTACACCGTTACGGCGTCCCCCACAGCATCATCACTGACGATGGCTCAAACTTCACAGCCGATGAAGTGAAAACTTGGTGCGGCAACATGGGCATTAAGCTCGACTACGCCTCCGTCTACCATCCCCAAACAAACGGCCAAGTCAAATGTGCAAACGGTCTTATCATGAGCAGCATCAAACCCAGACTAGTGCGATCCTTGACAGAATCAGACACGCACTGGGTAGAGGAGCTCGACTCCGTACTCTGGGGGCTGTGGACCATGCCGAATCGCACCACCGGATACACACCATTTTTTATGGTGTACAACGTAGAAGCAGTACTACCCTGCGACATAATCCACGACTCACCTCGCGTGCGCATGTACGAAGAGAAGGAAGCCAAGTTAGATCGGTAGGACAACTTAGATGCCCTAGAGGAGGAGCGCGACATCGCAAAATCCCGTTCCGCATTCTATCAGCAGCAGGCTCGACGGTATCAAAGCAGAGAAGTGCAGGCCAAAACTTATAATGTTGGCGAACTCGTTCTACGCCTACTAGAGAAGAAGAAGGACAAGCTCAAACCTAAGTGGGAGGGCCCTTCATTATTGATGAAGTTCTCACCGGAGGAGCGTACCGCCTACGTAATGCATCTGATAACAAACTCAAGCCGAACCCATGGAACGCGGCCAGACTCCGGAGATTCTACGCCTAGTGCCGAACTCAGTGTTCGTCTCCTTACCCCGGCTCTTTTCATTATGTTCCTCCCCCTTTTCCTTTCTCGCCTTTTTTTCCTTCTTCACACAAAGTATTCAATACACTGCGGATGCTTGGATCACTCCGGCCGCACCATATGTGTAAACCATACCTGGGGGCTTCCTATACAGAAGCTAAATATAATTACTTTCATGGCTTCTTGCCTATCACATATGCGTTCTTTTCCATATGTGCCTTTTCTTCACCATTATATGCATCAATATGACTTAAGATGTGGCCATGCTGGGTTGCCTGGCTCTTGTGTTTATGCCCTATGTTCCCGTTAATTCGGCTAGGGCATAAGGGGAGCACATCTGCGATTGTTACTGCCGGTTCAGCCGGATGTGTACCTCAGACTGGGTGAAGCCGAAAGCTAGCGTTCTTAAGGGAATATTCGGTCAGTGAACAAAAGATGTTTATTTCGCTTATTACAACGTGAACCCCCAGAAATTTTGTATCCTGCGTTTCTGTTCGCTATCCGGACATGTACATCGATGCATGCATACCCAGGGAAAGGAACCCCTAACGGAACTATTCTCGCTGGAAGATGTTTCTTACTACCCATGTAATATAACATAACTAGTTGGGTACTTGTTTGTTCAAGAACTTATGACCCCTATGCCTGGTTTCCACGCATACCTCGGTTCTGCATAACTGAGCGGGTATTCGGATACACCCCGGACTGTTGGATCCGGGGGCTGAAGCAAAAAGGTCTGCCATGACAAATGATTTTTAATCCGGCTAGGGACTACATATGTCCGTTGAATTACATAGTCACTTGGACTGACTATATTCTTCCTCTATACCGTCCAACAGGCTATCTAGCTTGCAATCTTGTTGGGAATACTTTGCGGCTAACGCTACCTGGTCATACACCAGACTCACGGGAATTTCTTGCCCATCTGGCCCCGCCGGTCCGACTTCGGTCATATGGTTCGGGTCAAGCTTGGTGTAGCGCATCTTCACCATGGCCCAGGCTTCCCTTGCACCTTGTCGGCAGGCTGACATCTTCCACAACCGGAAGCGATGCCGTGCTCCTTGGAGCATATCCACGAGCTCCCCCATGCCTCTTGGCAGGGAAGTGGATGGCCACAAGGCCTGGGAAATACCATGCATCACCTGCCGAACTCGTTCGTGCAGCTGTGAGAGGTCTTGCAGTAAATCGCCTGCGTACCCGGGCATCTCCTCTTCAGGACGGCCCGTCAACATACCTACAGATGTAAACCTCTTTTAATATGCTTCCTCGCCGAGCTGTACTACAGTTCGTCTAGGCACTTACCATAAATGCCACGATGAAGCCTTCTGTTCTCCTTCACGGAGTCCGCCAGCTGAGCTCGAACATATGATAATTCGACGCCCAACCGGACATTGGCATCTTGGAGATTGTTTTTCTCCTGCCTAACTGTCACACCCTGATTTTCATGCCACAACACTTAAGTCAATAAATCATGCTAAAATGTGGTTTGACAAAAACTTTTGAGTGTTTTGTCTTTGCTTTGATTGAATGTTTGTCTGTTGTTTGCAAGTGCTCTAAAAATCAAATAAATCCTCCAACTCCTATACTTCATCTCCTTGCTCCAAACTCTTGAACCAATGATCATGCCATGTGTATAGGACATAAAAATAATTTCTTGCAAAAATAATTTGGCCAAATAGTATTTTCAAAAATTAGTTTTTCAAAAACCCCTGAATTGAGGTTTGCACTGCAAGTACTTAATTAAGGGCAGTAAAAATCTTTCCAAAAATATATTTGTCTCCTATTAGATATAGGATACCTAGAAACCACAAAAATATAATTTTAAAAGTTATTTTCCTATTTTATTTAAAATCTTTTTCTTAAGGCCAGAAATGGTCTTTAATAGGGAAAAATTATTTTATTGCTTCAAAAATATTTGACAAAATTTAGGGAAACTCCTAGGACATATATTGTCCATATATAAGAGTTTCAACACGTGGTCATGTTCAAAATATTGGTCAAATCCCTCAAAAACCCTTTCTGGATATTTCAAGCTTTTGAAATATTTACAAAGGAAATATTCTCCAAAAATTCCAAGAAAATTCTAGAATGTCACATATGACATATTAGATGATCTTGCCAAGTCTCATGACATGGAGAACAATATAACATCATCAAATCCCCTCAAAACCATTTCTGTCCATTTTGAAGTTTGAGCAACTTTACATTGCCAAACATTTCCAAATGTTCTCAAACCTTGTGAACATGCTCAAATGTTCTAATTATTCATCTAGACCAAGTGGCGCAAGTTGGACAACAAGTTAACTTGATCAAAGTGCCCCCAAACCCTTCCTGTCCAGAGCCAAATTTGAACAACTCTACATTGGCAACTTCCTCCTTTTGATCTCAACTTTTGTGGACATGTTCATATCCTCAAATGATGACACTACACCAAGTGGTGCATCAAGGAGAACAGATTTGCATGACCAAATCTTGGAGAGTCCATTTCTGCTGATTTCTAGGGTTTACAAAAGTTGCATTGGCAACTTTGCCCAAATGAGCTCAAAATGGGTGGACGGCCCTAATTATATGTGCCATTGCACCCTGTGGAGCCTCATGACAAATGGAAATCATCTTCTTGCCCAAACCAACATCAAACACCTTCTGGCAGAATCTCAAAATTCATGTTTTATCCCCTTCCACTAATCTCCATGACTTCTCCTTTTTACCACAGCCCCTACTAATCCCCCTCTACCTCTGGTGTGCTTCCCTGTCCGAGAGGCAATGATGAAGGGGGGCAGGGATCCATTTTTCTTCTCTGGACATCCACTTTTTCCTCCCTTTCTCATCTCTCTCTCACTCCTGGCAACTTCCAGAGCATCCAAGGCCTCCAACCCTCTTGTTTATTCCCCCTCCAGACTCCAGACACATGTGGGCACGCGAGTGCGCGCGGAAAAGCCACGGATGCCGGCCATTTGCGCGCTCTGGAGCACGTCAGCGTGCTCCCGACCGTTGACGCCGCGTCCCCCGACCACCTCGAGCCTCCCCAGCGCGCCTGCCGATGCGCCTCGGCGTCCGCAACACGCTACTCGGTCGGCCCCCTCCTCTCTCCTCCTCCCCGCGCCTTCGCGCAAGCAAACAGAGGCCGCCCGAGCGCGCCAATGGTGCGGCTCACACGCGCGCGTCTCTGACCTCTCCCCACTCCCTCTCTCTATCTCTCCCGACGTAGTCGACGTCCAGGAACACCCTAGACACACCCACACGAGCCCCCGTGGCTTGCAGCGATGGCAACAGCCTCGCCAGCGCATGGCCCGCGGTGCACCTCGCCCCCTTGTATTTAAGGTCACCCCGAGCCCCTTCTCCACTCCTTTGGCCCTCTCTCCCTCCCGTGCATCCCTTGGACCAACCTGCACCTCCTCTTGTGCCCTCCTGCTCCCTCCATGGCCGGAGTGTCGCCGTCGGTCTCCGCCCAAATTCCCGCAAACCAAAGCCTCCCCTCTCCTCCTTTGGACACCAATGGAGCCACCGCACGCCGGCGAGGCTCCTCCGCCCTTTAACTCCTCCTCTAGCGCCCCGCAACCCCAGAACCCCTCTCACCCGACGCCACCTTCCGCCGCGGGCGAAGCCCTGCTCCCCACCGGTGACGCAGGCACCCGTGGTGGGGCCTCCCTGGTTCGTCTCTCTCCGCTGAGCACGCCGGTGGCCGGACCTCCAAAAACGGTGGTCGGTAGCGCCGCCGGCCGCCGTCGAGCGCTTGATCTGTCTTCCATCGCGCCTGCGCGGGAGGTAGCGGACGAACCTGCAGCTGGGCCCCGCCTGTCGGCCGGCCAGTGGGCAGGGGCCACTGACGGGTGGGCCATGTCTCGCCCGCTTAAGTGGAGGCGGCATAGGCCGTATTCCGTCTTCGCCACAAGGAGGCGCAATCTGCGAAGGCGCTATCGATGTGGCCCGCAGCACGCGCGTGGCCGTGCAGTTGGGCCGGCCCAGTTGCGCCTCACTGTTAAATCCCACCCAGTGCGCGCTGCCGCCGCTGAAATTTGGCCCAATAGGTATTTCCATTTACGTTTTCTTTTTCAGCAAGATTTGAACTTTTCCAGAGACCTCATTTCAAGTCCAAATCTGATGATTCAAATTTTCCGTGACTCCATAAATCAATATCTATTTAATGAGCCATAGTGAACATTTTTACACTGCCTAGTTTCACCTAGATCTAGCAAATAGGTCATTTATACTCCTAAACCAGCTTCAAAAATCCATAAAATATTCATTTGAACTCCAAACCCAGTGAAACCAAATCCTAAATGCTTCTAAAATCATCCTTTGTTAAATGGGTATCTTTGCCCATTTTCCAAATATATATTTCTGTACACTTCTTGCAAATCCATAAACCTATTGATTCCATCATATTGAAATGTTCAGAGATGTCCATTGATCAAATCCTAATGAAACCACTTTGGTCATCCCTCATATGACCAGAGGTATCCCAGAAAAGTCCAACTCATATTTTTAGAGCACTTTTATTTCCTGCCTTGTTGCCTTGCTTATTATGGTTGCTTTCGACGATAGTTGACAAAGTAGACGAAATGCTCAGAGTTGGACCAGAGATATTTGAAGACCTCAAAGACTTTGTTAAAACAGGCAAGCAGCCCTTTGACCATGATGAACCCTTTTTTATCATAGTAACATTTATTTCCGTGATTGTTGAATGCATGATATCTTGAATAGCAACCTTGCTAGGTTTGCCTTCGTTGCATACCCCATTGATACTTGCATTGATCATGACTCTATCCTTGTTTAGAGTTGTGTTGGTGGGTTGTAGAAATATGCTATAAATGTTGGCTGAGCAAAATGGGTCGGGGTTATGCATGGAAAGAAACCAAGTGTGGTTTGACATACTTGCAAATAGCCCAGTGGGTGCCACTAATGCCCATGGGAGATGATGATGAACTAGGTCACTACTTGGGGGAGAGGTAGTGTACCGAGGCTTGATGAAAGTGTTGTTTACAGAGACGGATTAGATTTAAGATTTGTCGACTGTCCCAACCTTACATGCGCAACCACTCTACCCTTATATGGGAAAGGGCATTATTGATTACCTAGACCGATACTAGCTTGGAGCCCGCATTACTAGTGACGGGAGAGTTGTTGGTGCGCTCTCTCGGGACGGGGTCGTGCCAGGTAGGGCGGCCATGACTGTTTTCACAGGGCACCGGACACCCCGTTGGTACCCCGTGCTTGTGGTATGTGATGAATATGGGAGCGAGGCTCCACAACTTTATGATGTGAAATGTTAGGCACGGGGGTTACTACCAATCGAGTGGACTCCATGTTAGTGTCGTCTAGGGAAAGATAGTGATCGGGTGCTTACCCCGGGTACTTGAGGCATCGTGGGTCGTGGCTGACATGGAAGTTCCCCGAATCTTGTGGGTACAGTGTGCAACCTCTGCGGAGTGTAAAACTATTCGAATAGCCATGTCCACGGTCAAGGACAGTTGGGCGGTGCTGCTTAGACTATGTCCATATGTTTCTGACAAACAACACCTTTTGGTGATATTGATGATGTGACTCGTGAGGAAGTCACAATGAGCTTGAGCATGAGTTGTTCATAACTCTTTCTCGATGTTGATGTCTGTAACCTCCTGATGCTTGTTGCAGACGCATTCCTGTCCTTGATAAATGTTGATCATACTTACATGAGAAAAACTAGCTTTCTGCAACAATGCCAATTAAGCAGTAGAGCTTTGCATAATTATTTTGTTATCACTCTTGGGTTGCTTGCGAGTACATTCAAAGTACTCATTGGCTTGCCACTGGTTATTTTATTGGCCAGGCATGAAAGAACAGGATGTAATGAAGAGTACCTTGGTGACGAACATGCGAGCTAGGACGCTTCCCAGTCAGAATGCCTGTAGGGTTAAGGCAGATGGCATGGGTCCAAGTTGTTATTGAAGAATTCCGCTGCGACGATATACTCAAGACTTTACCATAATGGTCCTACTTTTGTAAAACAGTATGTATGGATGTAAGACTCTTGTTATTCAGCTTCTGTGTGTTCAGTGAGCATTGATCTCTGGGATCACTGTACACGTGCATTCGGTGATCACGACTTATGAGTCGGGGTCCCCACAGAGCTGGTATCAGAGCCATCCTGACTGTAGGAAGCCTTAGTTAGCATGGTCGTTAGTTAGGGTAAAACTATTTCCAAAACTGTTACTAGATTTCAAAACTATCTATACTTCTCTTCCCTTCTCAGTTTTTCGAAAACTAAGATATATTTTCCTCTTCCCCTTCAAAATTTTAAATGGTCGCTAGAATCCTTAGGCCCTGACCACGAGATTCCTTGTAATGCTCGTGGGTAAACTAGAAGGAGGACGCCTTGCTAGACATTCACCCACATCTCCTAAACACAAGATTGGTGACACCACAACAAGACGATACCAACAGAAGATACATCCTCGAGGAATGAGGACATGAAGACCCAGGAGATGGCGACACCCTTGACACTGCTCCAAGATGATGCAACCTTAGCCTACGACGATCAGGGCATAGGTTATGCAAGATCATGATATACATCGCTAATAGGGTAACCCTGTCACTACCGTTGTTGTATCGGCAACCACCGGTGGATGAGAACCTAGCCATTCGGTCCGCCTCACTATAGTGAGAAGGAAAACGGTTCTCTTCATCCCCCGCTCTCGGTGACGATATTGTCAACAATGTGTCCTACAGATTGGGCCTCTATTATGCCTTGTCAATGTCATAGCATAAGGGATTACCTACCTGGTACCGTCGACGCCTTAAAAGGCAAAAGGGATCGTCATGATTAAGAAGACAACAGAAGACCAAGTCAATGCCTGCTACAAGGAGCCACCTTCACCCCATCACTTCAACAGGCGAGAAGTTGTTGAAGAATCTTCAGGCTCAACCCGGATTGTTTCATCGAACAACTACAAGAGACGTAGCAACACCTAGGGAAAACTTAGAAGACTGCATGAGGCACAAGGCACGACTACTGAGTCCGAGAACCCCTAGGGTAGGATGAGTCGTGTACCCCCTATGCGCAGTCGAGTCCGTATGATAGTTCGAATAGAACCATGATTGTGTGTTGCTTGTTTTTATTTGTTTGTGTTTTGATATAGGTCGCACTTTTGCCCTAGGCAACAAGTACGCGACTCTATCACCTTCCTTACCCTGTTTCTTTTGTTTGGCCCTTTTTGCACCTGTTTATTTGCACTTGCACTATAGAACCCCCTTTAGGCATTCCCCTCCTCTATGCTACTTTTCCCACTCATCTCTCTCCTCAACTGAAGGCTAACAAGACAGGATACACCAAGGATTCTACTTTGGCAACCAACCAGCACTGAAGACTTTTGCTACAACCTCCTCGACCAAGTGCAGCCCCTTAGAGTTATGGTTGCCCCTCAAGATTAGAAACCCATTCCTAGACCCTTCGAGACTTTATAAGATACCCCAGCTCGAATCCTTAACCATGTGCTTAACTCACAGAATTGCAAGAGAACCTGTTAAGCCTCCGTAACCTTGCTTGTCACTGGGTTCATTATGGAACTAGTGGACATAGTGAACGAGCACATTATCTTCCTAAGATAGCACCAAAACTGACGATGCCATAGGGAAGACCAATTTCAGGATATAGGAACAGAGGACAAATGACTTGAGGAGTTTATATCAGTGGCCTTGAGGAATTATTTGAGACTCTTCAGAGGATTATAAGGCTTTCATGTTGGTAGATGAACTTGGTGGGATCATGATTATAGATTGGCATAGCTTTCGTTACCCCTGAGTAAATTGGATTTAGTAGGATAATTGTAAGTATTTGGATTTAACTTAGCCATGGGATATTGAAAGGAGATAGTTGATATTACGTAAATGACTTGGGGGAAACATGTAGGAATTCTCGTTGGACAAGAGATTTGGATTTAAGTAGCTGATTCTAGTTGAATATAGATGCTGAGTATGTCTACATGGTTCGGAGTAAATTGGATTTAGACTGATGATCTCGATCATGATACCATGTTTCTCGGTGGACGATAAACTAGGAGATTGGACTAATTGTCGGAGTTTATTTAGGCATCTTTGTGAGCTTGACCTTGGAGTATTACTAGATCACAATAACGGGAATTGGTGGACTGACTATAGTAAATATAAACCTTTTCAAGTATTCGAGGATTATAGGACATTAGAAGATCATATGGAACACCATAAACATTGGATTTGTAGAATTAAATGGATTATGTAGTGATTGATGGAAGTTAATGGGCTGTTGGAGTTGATTCATAGGAAGGAAACAAGATCTTGGAGTGGCTTACGACGTGTTTCCTTAGGATAGAGGTGCTTTATCTTAGACCTTGGAAGAATAGGTTGAGCACTTGGGATGTCAATTCAAGCTTAGCAGCTTGTATATTCTACCCATGGATTTTTAGGGGTAGACATACATATGAGTTTGGGAATTGTAGACATATATGATTTTGTTAGACCTCCTCTCGGGAGCCATGAGGATATGAATCACATGAGTGATGTTTGGAGTTGACCTATACGAATGATTCTTTTGGTAATATGATGGGGAGACTAGGTAGAACTAAGGGCATCTCAGAAACTGTGCTCAAGGATGGGATGATAAACGTTCACTCGCACACTAGAATCGTTGAAACCCTTACGCCCTACCAAGCGACAACATGGTCGGATCCTGACCTTGGGCTTTGGCTCTAGATCGATAAGACCTTGGCCAATGCTCAACCGTGACCATCCCCAATGCCTCAGCCCACTTTACGTACCCCATAGACTTCATGGAGTGCTTGGACAAGTTAGTTGTCATCTTTCTTTGATGACATACTTGTCTACCCGACGACGGAAGAAGAATTGTTGAGCTGGTCAAGGAACGTCTGAAGATCGCCATGTCCAGGAGGAAGAACTATACCAACCATCATCGTCAAGAAGTGAACTTCCTTGTGAAAGACCGTGCATATCTACAAACCACTCCTCTCAAGGGAACCAAGCATTTCCATGACAAGGAGACCCACACCAAGATTCATCGGCCCCTTCGAGATCACTCCAAGATTTAACAACCCCCTCTGAGATCACTACAAGATGAAGAGAAGACAGTTACTAGCTGGAGTTGCCACCTGAGTTGCCTGATGTGCACAACGCTTTCCATGCATCACAACCCCGGAAGTGTCTCCAACTTCCTAACTTGCCCGATCTCTACGAGGGCATTGACCACCGAGCCATCGACCCCTAGCCCAATCTAACCTACCGCGAGCTACCAATTAGCAACCTGGATCAAGAAGAGCGTCAGACATGGAGCCACACCATCAAGTACTTCAAGCTCAATGGAGCACTACACGGAAGCAGAAGAAGTATGAGGACGTGAAGACTACCCCAGATCCAAGTTTCTGTATCCCTTTCCGCGCCTAGTTTGGGAATCTCGGGGACGAGATTCTTGTAAGGGGGTAGGTCTGTCACACCCTGATTTTCATGCCACAACACTTAAGTCAATAAATCATGCTAAAATGTGGTTTGACAAAAACTTTTGAGTGTTTTGTCTTTGCTTTGATTGAATGTTTGTTTGCTGTTTGCAAGTGCTCTAAAAATCAAATAAATCCTCCAACTCCTATACTTCATCTCCTTGCTCCAAACTCTTGAACCAATGATCATGCCATGTGTATAGGACATAAAAATAATTTCTTGCAAAAATAATTTGGCCAAATAGTATTTTCAAAAATTAGTTTTTCAAAAACCCCTGAATTGAGGTTTGCACTGCAAGTACTTAATTAAGGGCAGTAAAAATCTTTCCAAAAATACATTTGTCTCCTATTAGATATAGGATACCTAGAAACCACAAAAATATAATTTTAAAAGTTATTTTCCTATTTTATTTAAAAGCTTTTTCTTAAGGCCAGAAATGGTCTTTAATAGGGAAAAATTATTTTATTCCTTCAAAAATATTTGACAAAATTTAGGGAAACTCATAGGAGATATATTGTCCATATATAAGAGTTTCAACACATGGTCATGTTCAAAATATTGGTCAAAACCCTCAAAAACCCTTTCTGGATATTTCAAGCTTTTGAAATATTTACAAAGGAAATATTCTCCAAAAATTCCAAGAAAATTCTAGCATGTCACATATGACATATTATATGATCTTGCCAAGTCTCATGACATGGAGAACAATACAACATCATCAAATCCCCTGAAAACCATTTCTGTCCATTTTGAAGTTTGAGCAACCTTACATTGCCAAACATTTCCAAATGTTCTCAAACCTTGTGAACATGCTCAAATGTTCTAATTATTCATCTAGACCAAGTGGCACAAGTTGGAGAACAAGTTAACTTGATCAAAGTGCCCCAAAACCCTTCCTGTCCAGAGCCAAATTTGAACAACTCTACATTAGCAACTTCCTCCTTTTGATCTCAACTTTTGTGGACATGTTCATATCCTCAAATGATGACACTAAACCAAGTGGTGCATCAAGGAGAACAGATTTGCATGACCTAATCTTGGAGAGTCCATTTCTGCTGATTTCTAGGGTTTACAAAAGTTGCATTGGCAACTTTGCCCAAATGAGCTCAAAATGGGTGGACGACCCTAATTATATGTGCCATTGCACCCTCTGGAGCCTCATGACAAATGGAAATCATCTTCTTGCCCAAACCAACATCAAACACCTTCTGGCAGAATCTCAAAATTCATGTTTTATCCCCTTCCACTGATCTCCATGACTTCTCCTTTTTACCACAGCCCCTACTAATCCCCCTCTACCTCTGGTGTGCTTCCCTGCCCGAGAGGCAATGATGAAGGGGGGCAGGGATCCATTTTTCTTCTCTGGACATCCACTTTTTCCTCCCTTTCTCATCTCCCTCTCACTCCTGGCAAGTTCCAGAGCATCCAAGGCCTCCAACCCTCTTGTTTATTCCCCCTCCAGACTCTAGACACATGTGGGCACGCGAGTGCGCGCGGAAAAGCCACGGATGCCGGCCATTTGCGCGCTCTGGAGCACGTCAGCGTGCTCCCGACCGTTGACGCCGCGTCCCCCGACCACCTCGAGCCTCCCCCGCGCGCCTGCCGATGCGCCCCGGCGTCCACAACACGCTACTCGGTCGGCCCCCTCCTCTCTCCTCCTCCCCGCGCCTTCGCGCAAGCAAACAGAGGCCGCCCGAGCGCGCCAATGGTGCGGCTCACACGCGCGCGTCTCTGACCTCTCCCCACTCCCTCTCTCTATCTCTCCCGACGTAGTCGACGTCCAGGAACACCCTAGACACACCCACACGAGCCCCCGTGGCTTGCAGCGATGGCAACAGCCTCTCCGGCGCACGGCCCGCGGTGCACCTCGCCCCCTTGTATTTAAGGTCACCCCGAGCCCCTTCTCCACTCCTTTGGCCCTCTCTCCCTCCCGTGCATCCCTTGGACCAACCTGCACCTCCTCTCGTGCCCTCCTGGTCCCTCCATGGCCGGAGTGCCGCCGTCGGTCTCCACCCAAATTCCCGCAAACCAAAGCCTCCCCTCTCCTCCTTTGGACCCCAATGGAGCCACCGCACGCCGGTGAGGCTCCTCCGCCCTTTAACTCCTCCTCTAGCGCCCCGCAACCCCAGAACCCCTCTCACCCGACGCCACCTTCCGCCGCGGGCGAAGCCCTGCTCCCCTCCGGTGACGCAGGCACCCGTGGTGGGGCCTCCCTGGTTCGTCTCTCTCCGCTGAGCACACCGGTGGCCGGACCTCCAAAAACGGTGGTCGGTAGTGCCGCCGGCCGCCGTCGAGCGCTTGATCTGTCTTCCGTCGCGCCCGCGCGGGAGGTAGCGGACGAACCTACAGCTGGGCCCCGCCTGTCGGCCGGCCAGTGGGCAGGGGCCACTGACGGGTGGGCCATGTCTCGCCCGCTTAAGTGGAGGCGGCATAGGCCGTATTCCGTCTTCGCCACAAGGAGGCGCAATCCGCGAAGGCGCTATCGACGTGGCCCACAGCACGCGCGTGGCCGTGTAGTTGGGCCGGCCCAGTTGCGCCTCGCTGTTAAATCCCACCCAGTGCGCGCTGCCGCCGCTGAAATTTGGCCCAATAGGTATTTCAATTTACGTTTTCTTTTTCAGCAAGATTTAAACTTGTCCAGAGACCTCATTTCAAGTCCAAATCTGATGATTCAAATTTTCCGTGACTCCATAAATCAATATCTATTTAATGAGCCATAGTGAACATTTTTACACTGCCTAGTTTCACCTGGATCTAACAAATAGGTCATTTATACTCCTAAACCAGCTTCAAAAATCCATAAAATATTCATTTGAACTCCAAACCCCGTGAAACCAAATCCTAAATGCTTCTAAAATCATCCTTTGTTAAATTGGTATCTTTGCCCATTTTCCAAAAATATATTTCCGTACACTTCTTGCAAATCCATAAACCTATTGATTCTATCATATTGAAATGTTCAGAGATGTCCATTGATCAAATCCTAATGAAACCACTTTGGTCATCCCTCATATGACCAGAGGTATCCCAGAAAAGTCCAACTCATATTTTTAGAGCACTTTTATTTCCTGCCTTGTTGTGTTGCTTATTATGGTTGCTTTCGACGATAGTTGACGAAGTAGACGAAATGCTCGGAGTTGGACCAGAGATATTTGAAGACCTCGAAGACTTTGTTAAAACAGGCAAGCAGCCCTTTGACCATGATGAACCCTTTTTATCATAGTAACATTTATTTCCGTGATTGTTGAATGCATGATATCTTGAATGGCAACCTTGCTAGGTTTGCCTTAGTTGCATACCCCGTTGATACTTGCATTGATCATGACTCTATCCTTGTTTAGAGTTGTGTTGGTGGGTTGTAGAAATATGCTATAAATGTTGGCTGAGCAAAATGGGTCGGGGTTATGCATGGAAAGAAACCAAGTGTGGTTTGACATACTTGCAAATAGCCCAGTGGGTGCCACTAATGCCCCTGGGAGATGATGATGAACTAGGTCACTACTTGGGGGAGAGGTAGTGTACCGAGGCTTGATGAAAGTGTTGTTTACAGAGACGGATTAGATTTAAGATTTGTCGACTGTCCCAACCTTACATGCACAACCACTCTACCCTTATATGGGAAAGGGCATTATTGATTACCTAGACCGATACTAGCTTGGAGCCCGCATTACTAGTGATGGGAGAGTTGTTGGTGCGCTCTCTCGGGATGGGGTTGTGCCAGGTAGGGCGGCCATGACTGTTTTCACAGGGCACCGGACACACCGTTGGTACCCCGTGCTTGTGGTATGTGATGAATATGGGAGCGAGGCTCCACAACTTTATGATGTGAAATGTTAGGCACGGGGGTTACTACCAATCGAGTGGACTCCATGTTAGTGTCGTCTAGGGAAAGATAGTGATCGGGTGCTTACCCCGGGTACTTGAGGTATCGCGGGTCGTGGCTGACATGGAAGTTCCCAGGATCTTGTGGGTACAGTGTGCAACCTCTGCAGAGTGTAAAACTATTCGAATAGCCGTGTCCACGGTCAAGGACAGTTGGGCGGTGCTGCTTAGACTATGTCCATATGTTTCTGACAAACAACACCTTTTGGTGATATTGATGATGTGAGTCGTGAGGAAGTCACAATGAGCTTGAGCATGAGTTGTTCATAACTCTTTCTCGATGTTGATGTCTGTAACCTCCTGATGCTTGTTGCAGACGCATTCCTGTCCTTGATAAATGTTGATCATACTTACATGAGAAAAACTAGCTTTCCGCAACAATGCCAATTAAGCAGTAGAGCTTTGCATAATTATTTTGTTATCACTCTTGGGTTGCTTGCGAGTACATTCAAAGTACTCATTGGCTTGCCACTGGTTATTTTATTGGCTAGGCATGAAAGAACAGGATGTAATGAAGAGTACCTTGGTGAAGAACATGCGAGCTAGGACGCTTCCCAGTCAGAATGCCTGTAGGGTTAAGGCAGATGGCATGGGTCCAAGTTGTTATTGAAGAATTCCGCTGCGACGATATACTCAAGACTTGACCATAATGGTCCTACTTGTGTAAAACGGTATGTATGGATGTAAGACTCTTGTTATTCAGCTTCTGTGTGTTCAGTGAGCATTGATCTCTGGGATCACTGTACATGTGCATTCGGTGATCACGACTTATGAGTCGGGGTCCCCACACTAACCTGTGTAAGCACATGCTCGCCAGCCTTCAGCTGTCTTTGGAGATGCGACTTGCTATCTCTTATGATCTCCGGATTCGTCCCGAGATTGTCTGCAGAATTTTCTGTTAGACTTATGAAGCAAGCCAATTGCTAACTGGTACATTTCTTTAAGATTTCTCTATTGAGACAAATGTTACCAGATGAGGCCTTCTGGGATTCCTCTAGTTTGGCAACCGCGGCCCTCAGCTGGGTCTTGCACTCCTCCAGCTCTTGAGGAAATTGGGTATTCTTCTCTACAAGAAACTGTGCATAAAATAATCCTTAAATTAGTTGTTCCAACCGTTTAAAGTCTCAGGGGCTACTACTATACATGCTTATCAAATTTCCTTACCCGTATATCTTTGGCATACTGGTCCGTCGCTCGGGCGAGCCCAGCTTGAGCAGCTCGGTTGTATGCGTCTCCCCAATTGAAAGCATTAAATGCCTCTTCTGAAAATATGCTATTGCAAAGTACGGCCCGTCGGCGCCGGTGATTCATGGCACTCTCTACTTTGGAATTTGTGGCGGAGAGCATATCCGCATCCTCTGTCGGAGGACAATTCTGCATCGGCCCCGCATCGGCCTCCTCTCTCGAAGCCGGTTCTGGAATCCGGCTGGTAGAGGCGTGACCGGCAGGATCTCCAGATATAGTCCGACGACTCCTCTTTCTGCCAGAACATGAAGGACGCTATTACATTTCAAACACGATAATCACAGAGCAGGTTTTTACCATACCTCTGTAACAGCGTTTCGGCCCTAATCGCCTTCCTCTTAACCCTGCCTGACCCGGACGCCCTTTGCCGACGAGCCCCCAGGGGCTCAGCGCCGCGTTCCGATGGTCATCTCTATAAAAAATATGATATTTCATGCATAAGGCATGGTATAAGAAAGAAATCCTCTTCAGAGGATAAGGTTTCGGCTTTGCTTACACACGAGCAGTCCGGGATAGTCGGCGACAATAGCCACGGAGGCGCCATCACAGCTGGCCTGATAAAATGTCCCGTTGACAAGCTCCACAGATATATCCGGATCTTCTTCAAGTCTTGGGTCGAAGGCCCTTCCGGGGTCCTCTGGCTGCGGGGAGGGGCTATTGAATCCTTCCACAGCCCTCCTCTGTTCTTGCTTAGAAGTATCGAGGTTAATGATTGTAATGAAGAGCGCCAGAATAAATAGAGTGGGGGAAAGGGTGACGACTTACGCAGCTTGGGGGGTTGTACATGGAAAATCCATCCCGCGGTTTAATACGAAGGAATTCTTCTTCTTCTCCTTTATACAAATCGTACAATATTCTCGCTAGAGCAGTGGCGGAGTCCGGACCTTTACGACCATAGTGGGTGGCATCGTCTTCCCCATTGTAGTGCCACATGGGCTTCCCCCGATATTGAAGTGGCTGCACCCCCCGCATTATGTATATTGCTAAAACCTCGACTATTATCAACCCTGATTTGGCCAGTGTCTTTATCATGCTCATCAGGAAGTGGACCTCTCTGGTATCTTCCTCTTGGAGGCCCCGAGGGCGCTGAGGGAGTCCTGGACTAGGGGGTATCCGGATAGCTGAACTATCATCATTGGCCGGACTCCAAGACTATGAAGATACAAGATTGAAGACTTCGTCCCGTGTCCGGATGGGACTTTCCTTGGCGTGGAAGGCAAGCTTGGCGATACGGATATGTAGATCTCCTACCATTGTAACCAACTCTGTGTAACCCTAGCCCTCTCCGGTGTCTATATAAACCGGAGGGTTTTAGTCCGTAGGACAGATAACAATCATACCATAGGCTAGCTTCTAGGGTTTAGCCTCCTTGATCTCGTGGTAGATCTACTCTTGTACTACCCATATCATCAATATTAATCAAGCAGGAGTAGGGTTTTACCTCCATCGAGAGGGCCCGAACCTGGGTAAAAACATCGTGTCCCTTGTCTCCTGTTACCATCCGCCTAGACGCACAGTTCGGGACCCCCTACCCGAGATCCGCCGGTTTTGACACCGACATTGGTGCTTTCGTTGAGAGTTCCTCTGTGTCTTCACCTATAGGCTCGATGGCTCCTTCGATCATCAACAACAACGCAGTCGAGGGTGAGAATTTTCTCCCCGGACAGATCTTCGTATTCGGCGGCTTCGCACTGCGGGCCAATTCACTTGGCCATCTGGAGCAGATCAAAAGCTACGCCCCTGGCCATCAGGTCAGATTTGGAAGTTTGAACTACACGGCCGACATCCGCGGAGACTTGATCTTCGACGGATTTGAGCCACAGCCAGGCGTGCCACACTGTCTCGATGGGCATGATTTAGCTCTGCTGCCGGACAGTGCCCTGGAGGCCGCACAAGAGTCCGCTCCAATCCTTGGTTCGGAGCCGACGACGCCAATCGAGGATGGGTGGTTGGACACCGCCTCGGGGGCTGCTACCTTTACGGCGATAGAGCCGAATACCGACCTTGTCCCTCATGAAGCTTGTGACTCCAAGGTGTCGGACTCCTCTCTGGACCCCGAACCTTCCGCGCCCCTGCCAATCGAATCCGATTGGGCGCCAATCATGGAGTTCACCGCTACGGACATCTTTCAGCACTCGCCTTTCGGCGACATCCTGAATTCTCTAAAGTGTCTCTCTTTGTCAGGAGAGCCTTGGCCGGATTATGGCCAGGATGGTTGGGATGCGGACGACGAAGAAATTCAAAGCCCACCCACCACCCACTTCGTACCCACTGTCGATGACTTAACTGACATGCTAGACTTCGACTCCGAAGACATCGACAGTATGGACGACGATGCCGGAGACGACCAAGAACCAGCGCCTACTGGGCACAGGAAAGCCACTTCGTCAAACAACATATACATGGTGGACATCCCAAAGGATGGGAATGACGATGGAACAACGGAGGATGACCCCTCCAAAAAGCAGCCTAAGCGTCGGCGTCAGCGGTGCCGCTCCAAATCCCGCCACAGCAAGAATGGAGATTCCGGCACCAGAGATAATAACACCCCGGATAGTGCCGAAGACAACCCCCTCCAGCAAGATTCAGCACAGCAGGACGGAGAAGCCAGCCCTCACGAGAGAGCGGCAGACGAAGAGGTGGAGGACGATAATTACATGCCTCCCTCTGGAGATGAGGCAAGCCTCGACGACGACGAATTTGTCGTGCCTGAGAATCCCGTCGAACAAGAGCGTTTCAAACGCAGGCTTATGGCCACGGCAAGCAGCCTCAAGAAAAAGCAGCAACAGCTTAGAGCTGACCAAGACTTGCTAGCCGACAGATGGACTGAAGTCCTTGCGGCCGAAGAGTATGAACTCGAACGCCCCTCCAAAAGCTACCCCAAACGCAAGCTGCTGCCCCTATTAAGGAGGAAGCATATAAACCTACATCACCAGCGCACAATACGGCCGACCGGCCACCTCGTGGCCGCGACAGAGAGGCCTTTAGGCCCTCCACTAAAGCCGCACCCCGGCATCGCTCGAAAAGTACAAAGCCACGGGGAAGTGCGCCGGACTTGCGAGACATATTGGAGGATAAGGCAAGACAATCAAGATCGATCTACGGATCGCGTGGGCGCCCCACGATACGCGACGACAACCATCGCGCCGGATACAGCAACTCCGGCCGGGCCGAATATAGTAGACAAAGCTCGCTTGAGCTACGTCGTGATATAACCCAATACAGAGGTGTCGCACACCCACTATGCTTCACAGATGAAGTAATGGATCATCAAATCCCCGAAGGGTTCAAACCCGTGAACATTGAATCCTATGATGGCACAACAGATCCCGCGGTTTGGGTCGAAGAATATCTCCTTCACATCCATATGGCCCGCGGTGATGATCTTCACGCCATCAAATACCTCCCACTCAAGCTTAAAGGACCAACTTGGCATTGGCTCAACAGCTTGCCAGCAGAATCAATTGGGTGGTGGGAGGACCTAGAAGCTGCATTCCTTGATAACTTCCAGGGCACGTATGTGCGATCACCAGACGCCGATGACCTAAGCCACATAATTCAGCAGCCAGACGAATCGGCCAGGCAATTCTGGACACGGTTCTTAACCAAGAAAAATCAAATCATCGACTGTCCGGATGCAGAGGCCCTTGCAGCCTTCAAACATAACATCCGCGACGAGTGGCTTGCCGGGCACCTAGGACAAGAAAAGCCGAAATCCATGGCAGCCCTCACATCACTCATGACCCGCTTCTGTGCGGGATAGGACAGCTGGCTAGCCCGCAGTAACAACCTCACCAAAAACTCTGGTAGTTCGGATACCAAAGACAGCAATGGCAGGTCGCGTCGCAATAAGCACAAACGCCGCATTAAAGGCGATAATACTGAAGATACGGCAGTCAACGCCGGATTCAGAGGCTCTAAACCCGGTCAGCGGAAAAAGCCATTCAAAAGAACTACTCCAGGCCCGTCCCGGATACTCGATCGCTCGTGCCAGATACACGGTACCCCCGAAAAGCCAACTAATCACACCAACAGAGATTGTTGGGTGTTCAAGCAGGCAGGCAAGTTAATCGCCGAAGGCAATGACAAGGGGCTGCATAGCGACGACAAGGAGGAGACACGGTCACCGAACAATAGAGGACAGAAGGGATTCCCCCCACAGGTGAGGACGGTGAACATGATATACGCAACCCACATACCCAAAAGGGAGCGGAAGCGTGCACTCAGGGACATATACGCGATGGAGCCAGTCGCCCCAAAGTTCAATCCGTGGTCCTCCTGCCCGATCACTTTTGATCGAAGGGACCACCCCACCAGTATCCGCCACGGCAGATTCGCCGCATTGGTTTTAGACCGAATCATCGACGGATTTCACCTCACTAGAGTCCTGATGGACGGCGACAGCAGCCTGAACCTGCTTTATCAGGATACAGTGCGCAAGATGGGCATAGACCCCTCAAGGATTAAACCCACAAAAACGACCTTCAAAGGCATCATAGCAGGTGTAGAGGCCAATTGTACCGGCTCAGTCACACTTGAAGTGGTCTTCGGATCCCCGGATAACTTCCGAAGCGAAGAGTTAATCTTCGACATAGTCCCGTTCCGCAGCGGCTATCATGCACTGCTCGGACGAACCGCATTCGCAAAGTTCAATGCAGTGCCGCACTACGCATACCTCAAGCTCAAGATGCCAGGCCCTCGAGGAGTCATCACGGTCAACGGAAACACCGAACGCTCTCTCCGAACGGGGGAGCACACAGCGGCTCTCGCGGCGGAAGTACAGAGTAGCCTCTTAAGGCAATTCTCGAGTCCGGCTGTTAAGTGACCAGACACCGTCAAGCGCGCCTGGAGTAACCTACAACAAGACCACCTGGCACGTTCCGAGCACGCATAGCAATACGGCCCCAACCCCAGCCCTCGCAAAATTGCAAGACCAGTACTACGCGTACATCACTACGCTCTGGAGATACCATGGGCATAGGGGAGGGGAACGACCACGGCAGGCCTAGAGTGCGGCTCAACCACACCGGGGGCTCCCAAATAGGTCATCAGTTTCTTTCTTCTTTTTTCCTTATCCTCAGGACTTCGTTTCCCAGAAGCCCTGTTCGGCAGTAGACTTGCCGAACTCACGATGCAACAGCCAGGGAAGCAGAAAGGCTACGACGAGTATCCAGGTGGTCTCCATTCCGAGCATTATACCTGTTTTATACACCATTCCACAGCCTACCCCTGGAAGGGGACATGTTAAATAGTCCCACCCCTTGCTTATCGCACTATTTGTATCATTCTGCACTCATTGCAATATTTTTTTTTGAATAAACAATGCATCTCTTTTTGCCTATCATTGCATTCCTTTTTTATACATATGTTCACTTATGACATGTTGCATCCGTACGCTTTGGTACGGCTAAAAACACCAGGGGCTTAAGTTCCCCAAATTATGGTGTGATAAGTCCGAAACACTTTCACAAGTGCGGCACCCCGAACTTATAGCATTATATGCATCGGCTCTGAATCATGTCTTGGGTCAATAGTTGGGTTTGCCCGGCTCCCATGTTTTGGTACCTTACGTTCCGTTATATCGGCTAAGGTAGCGCTGGGAGAACCACTACGATTGTGCCCTAGTTGAGCTGGGTGAGCACCTCAGTGGAGAAAGCTAAAACTGACCATCATGATGGGGCGAGAGCCGGTCGCTGTTCAAGAGGTTTTTTCGAGTCCCTAAAGAACTATGCCGCTTAGAGCGAGGAACCGGCTTTGTCCGGCCCAAGCGTGGATAGCACCCCAAATTCGGCCTTCCGAACACTAGGGGCTTCACCGAAATTTAAAATTATAGAATTCTATGTCTAAGTGAGAGTGTTCAAGCATTATAAGTCCGGTTGCCTCATTCGTTGCGTTGAGCGCCTCCCTAGAAGGACCAAAAAATGGGAACAAGAGCGCTCAAGTTTATCCCGAACACCCCAGCACTCGTGGCATGGGGGCCGAAGCCAACGACTTGCCATCTCTCAAATTTGATAAACAGCCGCACAGAAGGTAATATTTTAAATTAAAAAGAGTTGCTTAGCGCATATGAACAAAGTTTTCAGCGCACAGGATAACAAGATGCGAATCTACTAAAAGATTACATCTTTGGAGCATTCACCCGCAATAATGCGGGCACCCTTCAGGACACCCTTATAATACATCTCGGGCGTGCGATACTCCTTGCCCGGCGGTGGCACGTCCGTCACAAGCTTCTCGGCGTCCATCTTGCCCCAGTGCACCTTAGCGCGGGCAAGGGCCCGACGGGCACCTTCAATACAGGCGGAGTGCTTGATGACGTCAACCCATGGATAGGCGCCCACCAGCCGCTGCACCAGACCGGAGTAGCTCCTAGGCATGGCCTCTTTGGGACAAAGCCGAACTATGAGGCCCTTCATGGCCTGTTCAGCCACCTTGTGGAGCTCGACCAGCTGCTTCAGCTGGTCGCTCAGG
This sequence comes from Triticum aestivum, assembly GCF_018294505.1. NCBI lineage: Eukaryota > Viridiplantae > Streptophyta > Magnoliopsida > Poales > Poaceae > Triticum > Triticum aestivum. The sequence continues at coordinate 269,576,963 of NC_057801.1, forward strand.
GGCACCGGATGTCTGGCCTCAGCATACTGAGACCAGAACACCTTCTCCGTTGAGCTCCCCTCCTCGGCTCTGTAGAATGCGGCAGCATTGGACACGCTGCGGGGCAGATCTGCGAACGCTCCTGGAGAGCTCCGAATTCGGGTAAGTAACAAGTAATTCACTTTTACATGCTTGCTTTGCATGAAGAATGCCTTACCCACCACTATCTTCTTCACCGCCTCGATTTCCTGGAGGGCCTTTTGGGCCTCGGCCTTAGCGGCTCTGGCACTCTCAAGAGCGGACGCAAGCTCGGACTCTCGAGTCTTCGAGTCACGCTCCAAATTCTCGTGTTTTTCCACGAGCGCCTGGAGCTCTTGCCGCACCTCCACCACCCATGCCTCCTGCTTCTCTCGCTCGGTACGTTCCGCAGCCGCACTGCGTTCGGCCGCGGACACCGCCTCCTTCAGGGTTGCCACCTTGTTCGTGGCCCCTGCAATACCCACGTTACTCCTGTCATTTTTTGCAACCAAATCCTTTTTTTATAAGGTACAACTTTAATAAGGTGTTACTTACCTTCCTTGTCCTCGAGCTGCTTCTTGGCACGGCCGAGCTCGTTCTCGAACCGCTCGAGGCTCTGCTTCAAGGCAGTAACCTCCGCAGTCAGTGCGGCAGAGGTTAGCAGTGCAGCCTGCATTCCCATATTGACATATTTGTTAGACTCCTGCGTATATCTTTTTAGATCCTCAGCTCGGCTTTTCTTTCCGAACACCGAAGTGAGCATCAGGGGCTACTGTCTATGCGGTACTATTTTACATATCTTAAAAAATCCTTACCTCAAAGCCTGTTAGAAGGCTGCTGCAGGCTTCGGTCAGCCCGCTCTTGGCGGACTGAACTCTCTGAATCACCGCACTCATAACAGTGCGGTGTTCCTCTTTGATGGAAGCACCGTTGAGCGCTTCCAGCAAGTTATCCGGCGCCTCCGGTTGGACGGAGGTCACCGGCGTCGCCGTCTCGCCCTTCTTACGAAGGGGCCGCCCGCTGGACTCCGGAACCACCAAAGGTTCCGGCATGGAGTCCGGTCCAAGGTCCAGGAGGTTGCCCTGCGGCACCTCCGGGGTCTCCTCCTCCTGGCCGGTCCCCTTCTGGGACCCCACCTCGGCGTCGTCGGCGTCACGAGGGGAGGAGGCAGTCGTAAGTGAAGCGCTATTCACATCCGACGAACCCAGGGACCCGCTTGACGAAGCGGGGAGATCATCCTTGGGTGGGCTGTATGGTCGTGTTCGGCATTAGTAGACACTATGCGGCGAAAGGAAAAACATAAGTTATTCTGGGATCCGGACACTTACGATCTCGCCAGGGGCATGGCCCTCGAAGGCCACTCCTCCTCGCCGTCGCCGGCATTGGTGCAACAGTCCAGAGGAAGGGTCCTTCCCTTCTTGGACCCTTTGGCCTCCCCCGCTGGGGAAGCCATCCTTTTCTTCTCTCCCTCCGCCGGGGGAGAGGCCTCTTTCTTCTCCTCCTCGTCCTCGTGGGAGGAGTCCGCCTCGGAGTCATCGGACGATGAGTCCGATAACACCTGGCACCGGGAACTCCTCCGAGTTCCCGTGGCCTTCTTCTTGGCCTTCTTCTCCGGCACCACGTAAGGCGCCGGGACCAGCAGCCCTGTCAAACGGGCATCCACTGGGTCTTCTGGAAGGGGCACTGATGGGGTCATGTACCTAGGGTAGGGTCACAAACCTGATCTAAGTACCCTGCCCAAGGACACCCTTAGAAGAGGTCACCTTCCAGTCGACCAACGAGGGACTCACTCGACTGACTTGAAGGACTCGACCACGAAGACTCACTCGACCACAAGAAGGTCAAGAGGCACTCTGCACTGCAACGGCCTGTAATTAAGTAGACTTTATGATAGTAAAGACACTTTATGTGGGGCGTTACCAGTAACGCCCCGGACTTAACTCACCTTAAACCCTCTCCTACGTGGGCTGGCTGGGGTCCTGGCGCACTCTATATAAGCCACCCCCCTCCACAGGTAGAGGGGTTCGGCATCCTGTAATTCGTATACACATAATCCACTCGACCGCCTCCGGGCTCCGAGACGTAGGGCTTTTACTTCCTCCGAGAAGGGCCTGAACTCATACATCCCTTGTGTTTACAACTTCTCCATAGCTAGGACCTTGCCTCTCCATACCTACCCCCCACTCTACTGTCAGGCTTAGAACCACGACAGTTGGCGCCCACCGTGGGGCCGGTGTTTTAGCGATTTTGTGGAGAAGTTGCGATTCTTCCGAGTACTTTCATCATGGTGGCTGCTGGAGTTTTGGTCGAGGGCCAAGAGATCCGTCTCGGTGCTCTCACCTTCGTCGCCGACGACTCCGCCTGGCTCCAGGAGGCTCCACTCGACGTCGATGCGCTCCCCGTCCGCGGTGCGACGCATTTTCGCGCATGTGTCCGCGGCATTCTGCTGCGGCAACCGTCGAACCCGTATCGGTCGACTCCCCCATCGGCCACCCTCCCGGTCTCCCGCCAGCGCAAGCGCTCGGGCCGGTCGAGGCTTCAGCAGTGGGTGAGGCACGCGGTGGCTCGCCAGACGGCCACCACCCAAGTTGCGGCAATCGAGCCCGACGAATCTCTTTACGGCCTGTTCGATCTGTCGACTGGCTCCGTAGAGACTGCATCCGAGTGCGATAGCAGTGATCCAGCGGCGGAAATCCTGATGGTCGACGGGCCCCGCAGTCCCCCTGGCTTCGCCCGTGATGGTGGGGCAGGCGACGGAGGCGATCCCGCACGAGACCATGAAGAGTACCAGCTCGAGCCGCTCGACTCTCTGCAAAGAGAGGAACTTCGCCGCAGGAACGTGGATGCCCTGCGTACTCCCATCGCAAGAGAAACCCCCGAGGCTTGCGCCTTGGAGGAGGCACGTTTGGCCAACTTGGCCGAACGCACTCGACTGGAGAATCTTCAGCGAGCACTCGACGAGCGCGTGCGGCAACGAGTTCCCGACATCAGTCGACGTCAACTCTTCCCGCCGACTCAGGTATATCGAACACCAATCCAGAATTTAGCAGCTGCGACCCGTATAGCAGAGTCCATCCAGCCTTCTCAGTCGGAAGCTGGCAGAGGCTTGATGCAGATCAGGGATCTGCTCCAGGCAGCAGGAGATCAGAATTCGGCCGTGTCGCAGTCGCGCAACAGAATTCACAGTCGATCCGTCGCTGCGAATACGGTTCAGTCGGCTCACAGCCCCAGATCGCCTCCACGGCGTGAAGGGCGCGAGAATCGGCGAGACCAATATGGTGACCGACTCGACCGAGATGATAGGCGTCGAGTGCCCAATTCCCCTCCGAGGGGTGGGTCTTACGCTCCTCGGCAGCAAGATGACAGGCGTCAGTTCAGTATGGGGCGAAGAGTTCCAGTCGACCCCAGAGAACCAGGCTTCGACGCGCGATCCATTATCGTGCAAGGTTAGGTCGACCAGAACAGAGCCCATCGAGGCGGACTCGACAGAGACGCGCCCACAAGCAGTCGAGTGCATGTTTCTGGTCCTGAATGTTTCAGCAGAGCTATCAGAGCCGTAGTTATCCCTCCCAATTTCAGGTTGGCAACAGGAGTCAGCAAGTTCACTGGTGAGTCTAAGCCTGAAACTTGGCTTGAGGACTACCGAGTGGCAGTTCAGATTAGTGGTGGGAACGACGAGGTGGCCATGAAGCATTTGCCCCTCATGCTGGAAGGTTCTGCCAGGGCATGGTTAACTCAATTACCTCCTAGCAGCATTTACACTTGGGAAGATCTGTCCTGAGTGTTCATCAGAACGTTTGAAGGAACTTGCAAGCGACCAGCTGGACTGACAGAGTTGCAAGTCTGCGTGCAGAAGACCAATGAGACTCTCATAGAGTATATTCAGAGATGGATCACTTTGCACCATACTGTGGAGAATGTGTCTGATCATCAGGCAGTCTGCGCCTTCAAGGATGGTGTCAAGAACAGAGAATTAAGTTTGAAATTTGGTCGAACCGGTGACATGACCTTGAGTCGGATGATGGAGATTGCTACCAAGTACGCCAACGGCGAAGAAGAAGACCGACTCCGAAGCGGCAAGCACAAGCCGAGCCAGTCGGAAAAGGGAAACACCAGTCGGAAACAGAAGCGGAAGGCTGAACCAGCAGCTCCTGGAGAGGCTCTGGCCGTGACTCAGGGAAAGTTTAAAGGGAAACCAAAAGGGTCCTGGAACCCTAAGAAAGTAAAGGATAAAGAAGGGAACGACATAATGGATATGCCATGTCACATCCACACGAAGAAAGACGAAGAGGGGAATATCATCTACCCGAAGCATACCACTCGCCAATGTCGACTCCTGATTCAGCAGTTTCAGGGAAAACAGTCTAAGGACAAGGAGAAGGAGTCGGACAAGGCCGAAGACAAGGAGGACAGTGAGGAAGGATATCCGCATATCAACTCCACTCTGATGATCTTTGCAGATGTGGAAAGCAAGAGTCGATTGAAAGTCATTAACCGAGAGGTGAACATGGTTGCCCCGACAAAAGCAAATTATCTGAAATGGTCCCAAATACCCATCACATTCGACCAATCTGATCACCCGACTCATATTGCCACCCCTGGGAGGCAAGCTTTGGTGGTCGATCAAGTTGTTGAAGGCACTCGACTGACAAAAGTGCTGATGGACGGTGGAAGCGGGCTGAATTTGTTGTATGCAGACACACTGAAAGGAATGGGCATTCCGATGTCCCGACTGAGCACCAGTAACATGAGCTTTCATGGAGTTATACCAGGGAAGAAAGCCGAGTCACTCGGCCAAATAGCTCTGGACGTGGTGTTTGGTGATTCGAAACATTTTCGCAAAGAAAAGTTGACGTTTGAGGTCGTGGATTTTCAGAGTGCATATCATGCCATTTTGGGGAGACCAGCTTACGCATGATTCATGGCTCGACCATGTTACGTGTACCTCAAATTGAAGATGTCCGGCCCCAAAGGAGTGATCACTGTCACCGGTGATCGGAAAAAGGCAGAAGAGTGCTTTCAGAAGGGCTCAAAGATTGCCGATTCCCAGGTGACAGCGGTCGAATTCGAAGAATACAAGCAAAATGCAGATCCGAGTGATTTGCTGCGATCCAAGAAACCCGCCACAGAGTCTGCATTTTAGTCGTCCGGTGAGACAAAGCCTGTTCACATTCACCCGACCGACCCCGACGCAGCTCCGACCCACATCTCCACAACACTCGACCCGAAATAGGAAGAAGCGCTCATCCAGTTCCTCCGTGAGAACTGGGACATTTTTGCATGGAAGCCCGCTGACATGCCAGGTGTTCCCAGGGGACTGGCTGAGCATCGCCTAAGAGTCGACTCATCTGCAAAACCAGTCAAAGAGCATCTTCGGCGGTCCGCCGTCCAGAAGAGAAAAGCCATTGGTGAGGAAGTGGCTCGACTGTTGGCGGCAGGATTTATCCGAGAGATATACCACTCTGAGTGGCTCGCTAATGTCGTCATGGTTCCTAAGAAGGACAAATCGCTCCGAATGTGCATTGATTTCAAGCACATCAACCGGGCCTTCCCGAAAGATCATTTTCCTCTCCCTCGCATAGATAAAATTGTTGACTCGACCGCGGGATGCGAGAGACTGTCTTTTCTAGACGCCTACTCTGGGTACCACCAGATCCGTCTGTACGGACCCGACGAGATAAAAACAGCTTTCATCACTCCATTCGGGTGCTTCTGCTATATCACCATGCCATTCGGCCTCAAGAATGCCGGAGCCACATTTATGCGAATGATTCAGAAGTGTCTACTCACTCAAATCAGTCGGAATGTGGAAGCATATGTGGATGATATCATTGTCAAGTCACGAAAAGGTTCCGACCTGCTCGCTGACCTCGCCGAAACATTTGCCAACCTCAGAAGGTATGATATCAAGCTCAATCCATCAAAGTGCACATTTGGAGTTCCTGGTGGCAAGTTACTCGGTTTTCTCGTGTCCGAACGAGGAATCGACGCTAATCCAGAGAAGATCGGCACTATTCTCCGAATGAAACGCCCTGTGCGAGTGCACGATGTCCAGAAGCTTACTGGATGCTTGGCCACATTAAGTCGATTCATCTCACGACTCGGTGAAAAGGCATTGCCTCTTTACCGACTGATGAAGAAGGCAGACAAGTTCGAGTGGACTCCAGAAGCTGATGCAGCGTTTGCCGAGCTAAAAGCTCTGCTCTCCACCCAGCCGGTGCTTGCTGCTCCAATCAGCAAAGAGCCTCTGTTGCTCTATATCGCAGCCACAGGACAAGTCGTCAGTACTGTGCTAACGATCGAGCGGGAAGAAGAAGGAAAAGCTCTCAAAGTTCAGCGCCCAGTGTATTATTTGTCTGAAGTCTTGACTCCATCCAAGCAGAGATATCCTCATTATCAGAAGCTTGTGTATGGAATATACATGACCACAAAGAAGGTTGCTCATTATTTCTCTGATCATTCCATCACAGTCGTCAGCGACGCTCCACTATCAGAGATTTTGCACAACAGAGATGCGACTGGTCGAGTGGCTAAATGGGCGATTGAACTTCTTCCCCTTGATATCAAGTTTGAGGCAAAGAAAGCCATTAAGTCCCAGGCAATAGCAGATTTCCTCGCCGAGTGGATTGAACAGCAGCAGCCGACTGAAGTTCACTCGAAGCATTGGACCATGTTCTTTGATGGCTCTAAGATGTTGAATGGTTCCGGTGCTGGGGTTGTCCTGGTTTCCCCCAGAGGAGATAAGCTCAGATATGTGCTCCAGATTCACTTTGATTCCTCCAACAATGAGGCAGAATATGATGCCCTCTTATATGGGTTGCGCATGGCCATTTCACTCGGCGTCCATCGCCTGATGGTCTATGGCGACTCGGATTTAGTGGTCAACCAAGTGATGAAGGAGTGGGACGTGAGAAGCCCAGCCATGACTGGATACTGCAGTGCAGTGAGGAAGCTGGAAAAGAAGTTTGAGGGGTTGGAGCTCCATCATATACCCCGACTGAAAAATCAAGCAGCTGATGATCTAGCAAAGATAGGTTCCAAGAGAGAAGCCATTCCGAGTGGTGTGTTCTTGGAGCATATACACACTCCATCAGTCAAAGAAGATCCTTTCACCGAAGAAGCTCCACAGCCCAAGAGTGCCACAGATCCGACTGAGGTTGAAGTCCCAGCAGTGGTCGACTTGGTCATGGAGATCTTGGTGGTCATTCTCGACTGGACAATTCCATATATCGCGTATATCCTGAGAAAGGAGCTCCCGGAGGATGAGGAAGAGGCTCGACAGATCGTCCGCCGATCTAAGGCCTTTACCGTAATCAAAGGACAGTTATACAGAGAAAGCGCGACTGGAGTCGGTCAGAAGTGCATAACGCCGGAAGAAGGTCGAATCATCCTTAATGATATTCACTCGGGAACTTGTGGTCATCACGCGTCCTCTCGGACCATCGTGGCCAAAGCATACCGAGCTAGATTTTACTGGACAAAAGCGAATGAGATGGCAAAGGAGATAGTGGATAAGTGTGAGGGATGTCAGTTTTACTCGAATATGTCGCACAAGCCTGCATCAGCCCTGAAGACCATTCCACTCGTCTGGCCTTTCGCAGTATGGGGGTTGGACATGGTCGGTCCTTTGAGAACAGGGCGAAGTGGCTTCACGCATGTACTGGTGGCAGTCGACAAGTTCACCAAGTGGATTGAGGCTAAACCAATCAAGAACCTTGACGCCGGTACTGTTGTTAGTTTCATCAGGGAACTAATATTCAGATATGGAGTCCCGCACAGCATCATTATGGATAATGGGTCGAACTTTGACTCGGAGGAATTCAGAGATTTCTGTAACTCTCAAGGCACACGGATCGACTACGCTTCAGTCGCCCATCCGCAGTCGAATGGACAGGCAGAGCGAGCCAATGGCCTGATTCTCAAGGGATTGAAACCCTGACTGATGCGTGATCTCAAGCATGCAGCTGGAGCTTGGGTCGACGAACTTCCCTCAGTGCTTTGGGGACTACGGACCACACCTAATCGGTCGACCGGAAGAACTCCATTCTTCTTGGTCTACGGAGCTGAAGCAGTCTTGCCAAGTGATCTTCTCCACAATGCTCCTCGAGTCGAAATCTACAACGAAGCAGAAGCTAAACAAGCACGGCAGGACGCAGTCGACCTTTTAGAGGAAGAAAGGGAGATGGCTCTGATCCGGTCGACCATCTACCAACAAGATTTGCGTCGTTTCCACGCCAGAAATGTGAGAGGTCGAGCCTTCCAGGAAGGAGATTTGGTTCTCCGAGTGGATCAGCACAAACCACACAAGCTTGCTCCTTCTTGGGAAGGTCCCTTCATCGTCACCAAGGTTCTTCACAACGGGGCGTACCGTCTTTACAACATCGAGCATAATATCGACGAGCCCCGAGCTTGGAACGCGGAACTACTCCGCCCATTTTACACTTAAGGTTTATCACTCGGATGAGTTGCAATAAAGTACTTCTGTAGTTCATGGACCTCAAAATAATAGTGTCATAGTTCCTCCATAATTTTTGTCACTTTTTATTTGTCCAATAAAATTCCCCCTCAGTGGGTGACTTAGCCGCGAATCCGTTTCGCCTAAGTTTGTAAAAATCCTACCGAGTGGTGAGCCAGACTCCCACTCGGAGGCTTAGCTGCGAATCTGTTTCGCCTAAGTTATCGAAATCCTACCGAGTGGTAAGCCAGACTTCCACTCGGGGGCTTAGCTGCAGCCCTGTGCTCGCCTAAGTTTGTAGAAAATCTTACCGAGTGTAGAGCAAACCTCTCACTCGGGGGCTTAGCTGCAGCCCTGTGCTCGCCTAAGTTTGTAAAAAATCCTACCGAATGTAGAGCAAACCTCTCACTCGGGGGCTTAGCTGCAGTCCAAGCACTCGCCTAAGTTTGTAAAAAATCCTACCGAGTGAAGAGCAAACCTCTCACTCGGGGGCTTAGCTGCAGTCC